>NW_027556357.1:0-55063 GCF_003287225.1 Phascolarctos cinereus
TTATAAGTTATCCTTCAAGAGTAAGACCAGAAGTGACTGCAAAAAGCCATACTCTCTTTTGGAGGCTGTGTTTGAATATCAACTGCTCCCAATTCCCACTGCCCTCACTGAGCTATAGACAGCACTAGTCCTGAACTGTGGCCCACACCCAGGTATGAGCTCCCATAGTCTCTGCTCCTAAAGACCAATTTTGCTCATCCCAGACAAAAACCCTATATAACTCTATCGCTTCTTATGTTCCTTAGAGAACTAACTCTATCAAAGACCCCAGAAGCCTGAAGTGTACCTCCTTTTCTCACTCTGTTCCTTTGTGAGCATCCTCTTGATGCTCTTATAGTTGCACTATTTCTGCTTCCTTTTGGTTCGGTCCCATGCTGCTGTGCCTTCCAGACATGCCAATTGTTGTAGAGTTCTCTTCTGAGAAGTATGGGTGACTGACAATTCAGTATCTACATTTCCTTCCTAAACTTTCTGAGTCAGGGAACATAAAGAACAAGAGATGAATTGGGAACATGTGCTCCAGTGCCACAGGCCCCTTCCTTTTCCTTGACACCATGGCTATACCTAGGCATCTTATTCAGAACAGCATAACATTTCTCCAGCAATAAAAATGAGGGATAAGGAGTATTGCTATCTTGCCTGGGTGGTATCATGGATGATCCTGACTCGATGTTAGGACAATTCCTGACAGGGGTATGCTCCCATAACTTATCCAAGCATCTCCTGTCCCCAGAATGCTTAGGATATAGTCAAGGGAAGCATGATAGGCCCACGGACCTGTAATAAAAGGCACTGGGGAATATATGGCCTGTGACTGGTACAGAGAGAGTTAGGAATGCTGAGCAGGGGGAGGCACCTTCCAAGAGGAAGACATCATGAAGCAAATCATAGCCCGGGAAGAACAGGGATTTTCATGGGTGAAATGAGGATCTGCAGGAGAGAGACACCAGTGTACAAGGGCACAGAAACATGTTTGAGGGATAGGAAGCTTTCCAAATTTGTACCCACAGACTCTGTTAGCAGGTGCTGCCTCAGAATATTAAGGTGAAGATCTAGAGGATTCACTCTGCCCTATCATCTTCTCTACCCACCATTTCCCTTTTATGGTAGGGACTGAGAAAAGAAGGAAAAAGAGAGAGAAAATGACTATCAAGAATTTAATCAACTAATCCAAAGTCATAGTGAAATAGATCTCATATTCATGTCAATATGCTCCAAAATATTTAAAACCCAGAAATATTCTCTAGCAGTTCTCATCTTTAAGGTAATTCAGAGCTGTATTCCAGAAGGTGGCAGGCAAGAACAAGGAATCTTCAAGCCTTCTCATTTGCTCTATCATGAACAGCCAAATGTACTTCCCTTCTATTCACTGCCTGTGTTCTGAGAATGTTAAACCCTTTGTCTATTCTTTCTTCATTCACACTTGCTAAGAATAGAAGGGAAACACCCGAATTCTCCTGTCCACATGAAGAAACACTGCTTTCAAGGAAAAGTCTGGCAAAGGCTACTTAGAAACAAAGAAAGAAATTTGGTTCACAATGGGCTCTTTGCCCAATGCTACTGATGTGGTGATATGCCTCTTCCCAGCTATCATCCACTCAGCTAAGGTGGTGAACGATGACGAAATAGAAAAAAATTGGAAATATTTTAAAATATTCAAGAAACGTGAGCAAACGTTAAAATATTTCCTTATTTTAGACCAATGGAGATTAAAAAATATGGAGGAGGGAAAGGAAAGGCACAAAAGCAATGTAAAATGTAGAAAGAACTCAAACGCAGTAGAGATGCACAGACACAGCGACATGCAGAGGAGTCAGAACTGTCATCTTCCATGTCCCATTCTTCATCTCCCAAAAGCATCGCTGCAAATGCCTTGTCAGACCTATGGCTTTCAGGGGCCTCCCAGTGGCATTAGGCAGGAATATCACTAGAAGGAATGTGTGTGTGGGGGGGGGTCTAAATCCACTTTGTTTTGTAAAGATACTTAATGGTTATGTTTGAGGTTTCCTTGCTACATACTGGCCTGTTGTGCTTACTAGAGTTGTTCAAAACAGGAGCAGAGCCAAGACAAAGATCCTGACATTTCCACTGCCTTGTGAACAGTTAGAGATGAGACAGACACATAGAGAGAGATAAATACAGACATAGACACAGACAGGAAGAGATGGGGGAAAAAATAAGAGGAGGTTAGAGACTGAGAGAATCCTTTCACTCCTTAGCTCTAAAAGAAAACCAGGTGGATGTTAACTGACCATGGGGCACAGAGGAGAGGGTAGAAGAGACCCTGAAATCAGCAGGCAAGGGCCCAACTTCCTGCCTGCCCCTTGCATAAAGACCTCTGTAAGCATTAGCCCTCTCAGAGGCACAGGCAGGCAGGCACTTATAATTCTGGCAATCCTTGTCAGGTTTACTTCCAAAGAGTTCTGCTCCTGTGACACAGCTCACTTCAACTGAATACATGGAGAGAAAAGTCCCAATCACAAGATCCCCATTTCTGACAAGGCTGGGGCTCATTTGAGGGAAGCAGGGTTACTTCTCTGGGACTGGAAGTTCAGCAGCAGTGACAGGAGCAGGACAGAAAACAACAGAGATAGTTTTCTCCGTATAAGAGGCTGCAATTCTCTGAACATTAGAAAAAGCCCCAAGCCTGACAGGAGCCCAGAAGCCATAAGAATAAGAGTGAAGGCAAATGTTTTAGGCTTTGCCTGCTGAGGAAAAATCCTGGAGCTACAATGTTTTGTTCTGGGCAGATGGCCATGTCTAGTCCTCCCTCCACACCTGAGGAAACGCAAAGGGACATTAGCTGTGCCCACATCCAGGACAAGGACAGTGATGTAAGACCAAGGGGGTGATCACAGGCTTCCTTGGCCACTAAAATGTCTTCTGTCTGTCACTGACCTTGTGGTTAGTGACTGACAATGGTCTCCACAGAGCCATGCAGGTCCAGGAGGAGTTCTGGAGACCACTCCTCCAGCTGTGTCCCTGCATCCAAGGAAAACACAAGTGGAAAAACATGTTTGGAAATCTCTGTCCTTGTTACCAACAGAGGACAATGCACAGCTGTCCTCAAGGAAGGGTTTGTGTCCCTGTGTCCCCAAAGGGCTGCAGACTCCTGGGTCTGGCAGATGTTGCTTCAGGTAGAATCTGATGTGAACAGAAAAGATGAAAACCTTTCAGAGAGGGCAGCGGGGCTGAGAGTCTGCGGCACTCATGGCCTGGATCCATCTTGTGCCTTTGATGATCTCACAAGCCCGGGCTCTCCCCATTCTGAGCTTCCTAGAATCACAGAGCCCGAGAAAACAAAAATGGGGCATCAGAGACTTCCTAGTCCAAGAGGTGGCTGAAAAGAATCACCTTCTACATTCCCAGCTCTCTTGACCCCGTACCCTCGTACCTTGCCATACTGACATGCACGGGAATGCATGTTTTTCTCCAAATCCTAGGATTATTGGATTTGGAATGAAAGGGAACCTTAAAGATTAAATTAGTCCAACATGTGCTTTTTAGAGATAAGCAGTCTAAAGCAAGAGTATTTGACTAAGGTCACATTGTTAAGAAATAGCTCGATCTACTAATATTGCTACCGAGGACTGATATCATGCCTTAAGGTTTTAAAGCACTTTATGTATGTTCTACGAAATTTTATTCTCACAACATCCCTGTGAGATGGGTACTATTATTATCACCATTTAACTGATAAGGAAACAGGCTATAAAGACTTTCAGTGTTTGGCCTTGGTCTCATAGTCAGTGAGGAAGGATTTGAACACAGGTGTTCTCAGTCTTTGGAGTCTGAAATTGAAATTTGACAGTATCTGTTACATTATTGTTGCCTGTAGAGAAAGGTATATTTACTTCTCAGAATGGTTCTGCTTTGTACCTATAACCCATTTCTGTCCTCTGTAGAAGAGGGGAACTCCAGGATTAAAACTTATAGCAAAATCAGTGAAAGCCATTGTTGACTTACAGACAAGGCAAATCTGTATGAAGAAAGAGGGTGTCGGACTCAGATGTAACGAGTAAAGGGATATTGAAACCTTGGTGGGCCAAGGCCAGGGAAATGGAAACTGAATAGGTAGGTAAAAGGGGCTAGCAGAAGAAGGCATGCCCTCCCTGGTTTTTGGAGCCCTAGAACACTCAGGTCACTTCATCATAATTAGAGCTCTGCAAATTTCAATGAAACACACTCACACATATGCACATATACAACTTTAACAGCTAGGTGGTACAGTGGATAGAGCAGTGGACCTGGACTCAGGAAGACCTCAGTTTAAATCCTACCTCACAGATAACAGCTGTCTGACCATAGGCAAATCACCACACTTCTGTTTATCTCATGTTTTTCAACGGAAAAGTGGCTATAGAAATAGTACATATCTGTTTGGCGTTTTTGAAAATATAATGGTATAATATTTGTAAAGGTCTTAGCACAGTGCCTGGCATATAGTAAGTGTTTAATACATGCTTCTTCACACTTCCCCTTTAACATAAATGTTTTAGTCAACAAGTGTTTAAGAAGTATCTGCTATTTGCCAATGCACTGTGTTTGAGATACAAAAAGAAAAATGAAACATTCCCTCCTCTTAGGCAGCCTTCATTCGAACAGGGAAAACAATGTATCTAGTCATCTACAAAGTGCCTTTCAAGCATAGAAGGGGTAAATGTGGACAGAATATCTTAAACAAACTGCCACTTAAGCCCCAGTGAAAGTTTTCCAATACTCAAACTGAGTCCCAAAGCAGTCCATTATACTGTTTATATGGCTCCAACTGTTAGGAGCTTTATCCTTCTGTCATGCAGGAATCTATCTCTGCACCTTGAAGTCATTGCTCCAAGTTCTACCATCTAGGACTCTTGTCCCTCCAAAGTTTTCTGCTCTTTTTTTTGCTACATAACCTCAGTCTCTGCAAATGACCTGCTTCTAGTCAGGGACTGCAGTTTTATCTTCCTGGATTCTTCCTTTGGGACACATTATATCCCAGCAAACCTTTAAGCACCATCAATCAACCAGTCATCAAGAATGTATTTGGAATTCCGAAGTGTGTTTGGGCAGCACTAGGTCCTGGCAATATGAATGTGAAAGTGAAACGAGTTCTTCCTTTACAAGCATCTCTAAGAAACAATGTGTGTATATGTGAAGGGTGTATGTACTGGGGTGGAGTGATCATTAGACTCTGCATGAAATGTAAGAGAATGTGTCAACTCTAAGTTTCACTTTTAAACTTATGCTTTTCATTGGATTAATGAATTTAGTGCACGTTAAAGATAACACAACAGCGGGGTCTCATTAACAGCATAGTCTGAATAGTACAGGAACATATGGTACTTGTTTAAATTGAATTTGATTTTATTTCCTAGTTTAAATTCTCTTCTTTACAAATCCCCTCCTATTCCCTCATTGAGAAAGAGACAAACAAAACTCACTACACATGGGCAATGAAGCAACACAAATTAGCACATTGGCCATGTGAGACTCTTACACACACACACACACACACACACACACACACACACACATATACAGTGGTGTACATGTGTATAGACACACACACACAGATTGGTGTACATATGTATAGACACACACACACACACATATACTTACATGCCTCTATATACACATACATGCACGTTCTTGCATTCACTGATATGTGTATTTGCCTACACCGAGAAAAGCCCAAATCTTTACTCTCAGTCCACCACCTCTCTATCTGAAGCTTCATGATGTTTCACCATGAGTCGTCTAGAATTGCAGTTTGTCATTGTGTTGATCAGAGTTCAGTTCTGTTCGCTTCACTTTCTATCAGTTCATGTGGGTTTTCCAGGTTCCTCTTACACCAACTCCTTCATTATTCCTTGTAGCACAATAATATTCTACCATATTCACGTGCCACAATTTGTTCAGCCATCTCCCAATTGACCATCATCCCTCATTTTCTATTTATATTTCATCATAAAAAGAATGGTAGAAATATTTCTGTACCTATGATTCTTTTTTATTTTTCTTTGATCTCTTTGTTATTCAGACATACCAATGTATCACTGAGTCTAAGGTTTCCAATAGCTTTTAGGAGTAGTTTGAAATTCTTTCCAAAATAGATAGACAAGTTCACAGTTATACCAGCAGTGCATCATTAGTACCATTTTCTCACAACCTCACTAGCACTTATCTTTTTGCGAACTTGCAAATATGTGAGTGTGAGGTGGTATGTCTACTGTTTTAATTTGCATTTCTGTAGTTATTAGTGATATCGAGCAGGTTTCATGCGTTATTAACAATTGGGATTGTGGGGTCCCTGTGCTAACGCTGGATGCAGTGGCCATTGGTCACTTTGCCCATTACTGAGTTCTGGGTCATAGGTCTGTGCCAAGGGTGTAGTGGCGCTACCTGAGTAGAGGTCCTACTTCTGGGGAGGGGCAGTGGTGCTCACCAGAGAGTAGAGACCATACTTGGGTAAGGACAAGAGTGTAAGTGAGAAGAGTGGTAAGCACAACTGTAGCTGGATCATATTACCTTAGAAGCACTAAAAATTACAGACCTCCTGAGCTAGCTATGAAAACATCAGGGTGAAAAAGTCTGAAGCTCAGGCCAGTGACTCCCCCCAGCCAGGTGAGCAGATCCCACCTCTAACTAAAAGTCCAAAATCAAAAATGGCTGTAAAAATGAGAAAACAGCACAAAAAGAAAACCTGACCAAAAAGGAGCTGTGTTGACAGGGAAGCTCAGGGCACAAACTCCCAAGGAGCCATGCCTGAGGAGAGATTGGTGGCTGAGCTCTGGACCATGCAGCCTCCTGTTCACTGTCACCATGTTCTGCCCTGATGCTTTGGAATCCATCTGCTCCCTTCCATTTCTTCCTTGAGAAATGCAATCAATTCCCCACTACTACTGTCTTTCAAAGGGCTTGTTATAGAACCACTGCTTTGTTATACTTCCCATTCTTGTGACTCCTCAGATCAAAACTCCCTTACCTGCCTTCCCACAGGCATATCTTCCTTCCATGTGTCATCATCCACTATTATTAGAATGATGACATTTGAGGACATGAATAGTATCACTTTTGTATTTCTATTGCAAGTGTTTAGCATTGTGCTTAGTACAAAATGAGTCTCACAAATGTTTTTTATTCATTATATTACTTCACAGATTCTGGGGCAAAGTGAAGAATTTGTTGCTGTTTCACAATTGGTAACTGTGACTCACTCTGAAAGGGGAGGTGGTCAATGCACAGAGAACAGGGCATTGATACACTAAGGAGGAAGAATGTTCTGATCATTTGTTTTGAGATACATTCAATTCTTTCAAAAGAACAAGTGGAAATGTGTTATTAATTAAAAATGTGCTATTAAAAATCATAAATGCAGAGCTCTATAATTCTGTTTGGAAATAATGTGGAGGAGCCTCTTTCCTTCCTTAGACCTCTGAATATGCATGAAGAGGCAATAATAAAAGGGCTCACACTGGGGTTAGCATTTTATTGTTTGCAAAGCAGTTTGAAACAATCCCACTTGATCCTCACATCAACCATGGGAGGTAGGAGCAATTATTATTCATATTACAAATTAGGAAACTGAGGTTCAGAGTATGGAGCTTTGTATGTAGTAAATAGCACGTTAAAACTTGAGCTGCAATCTAGGTCTCAGCATCCTGCCCAGAGCAGTCTTCACAAGATATTGCTTCATGCTGCCACGGTTGTTCCCTTGTTGGTTGCTACAGACACTTGCTCTCAGCCTGTCAATCTGATGATCTCAGGTAGCGATTAGGAACACAGATGATTCAACTAGTTCACCTCTAGAGGCATTACTCATGTCTCAATCTGTACCAGCAAGTTGACTCTTTTTTCTTGATTTTCAGTCCATTATTTTCATTTCTTTCCCAAATTTGTCTTCCACTTTATTCATTTGTTTTTTAGATGCTTTCAAACCTCTTCCAAGAACTGTTTTTGGCCTGAGACCAAATTACATTTTTCTTTGAGGTTTCACATATAGCCATTTTGACACTATTGTCTTCTTCTAAGTTTATGCCTTGATCCTATGTATCACGATAGTAACTTTCTACAGTCAAGCTCTTTCTTTCTTCGGTCTTTTTTGCTCATGTATTGTGCCCTTTTTTGTGACTTGGAGTTTTTATGTGTAAGTTGGGCTCTGGTTCTGTGTCTTACTGCTGGCTTTCACTGGGCTTCATGCTTAGCTGATTGCTTTCTCTGAGAAGGGTAGGCTTCCCTTTTTGCTTGTACTAGAGTGTGGGACATCCCCTTTGGCCTCACTTAGGGTAGGATTTAGCTGCTGGCCTGCTGCATGGGTGGAGCCTTACTGCTGGGGTGCTGTGATAACAAAGTGTTTCTGGTGGCTGGCCCTGAAGAAGTAATTTTGCTGCTGATGTGCCCCATGGATGGGGCCTGCCACTAGGTTGCTATGGAACCAGGGTCTCTATACTGGTTGAACTCAGAGGTGGGTCTTGATGTTGGCCAGCCCCAGGATAGGGTTTTTCTACTTCAGTGGGGTCAAAGCCTCACTAGTAGCTGGGGGTAGTGTTGCAAGGGTGGGGACATGCTATGCTGCACAGACTGCTCACTAGCCTAGGGAGCTGCTGGTTTGCAGGAAGATGGGGGATCCCTGGTGGATTGCCTCAGGCTTGGCGCCTTGATGAAGGTCCCCTACTATGAGGCTGTCTTCTGTTGCTGCTCTTAGACCTTGCTCCATTCCCACACCAGTGAGACAGACCTTTCCTGCCATGCTGCTAAGCTGTGTTCCTGCTCCTACATGAATTCTGAGGTGGTTTTCACCTTGTTTGCAGGAGAATTTGGAAGGGCTCCAGAGAGTTCCTTCCTCACTCCTTCATCTTGGCACTGGAAGACTCTGGAACAATACTTTTATGCCATAAGAAATGAGGAAAGACTTGGTTTCAGAAAAACCTAGATTTGTATGCATTGATGCAAAATGAAGTGAGAAGAACCAGGAGAACAGTGTACACAGTAGCAGCAATATTGTAAAGATAATAAACCCTGAAAGAGTTAAAAACTCTGGGCAATGCAATAATTCACCAGAATTGCAAAGGACTGTTAAAGAAAAAAAGATTATCCACCTCTGGATAGAGAAAATATAGATTCAGAAAATAGATTAAAGTATATTTTTTTCTATTTATTATTCTTGCCTTTTTGGAATACAGCTAAAGTGAAAATATATTTTTATGGGTTCATAGATACAACAGGTATAATATGTTTTGCCTTCTCAATAATGCAGGAGGGATGGAGGGAAGAAGTGAATTTTTAACTGAAAATAAAAATAAGATTCAGAAATACAGGAATTAAACATTGTGGTACAAATAAAACCAAAAGAATACATTCAGATGAAGGAATTGCAGTTCACAAATGAGTGTAAAACTTATGGATGTCAGCAAGACAGGAGTAGTTACTGTCTCTTTTTGTAGGTGAGGTGGAGTTTAGAAACAAACTATGTAAATTGAGGAATTGATGAGTTATGGCATTAAAGGAATTATCAACAGGTCTTTTTAAAACAAATGGAATAATATCAGTAATTGAGGTGCAGGAAAAACAAAAGTGAGTGAAGCACTGGATTTAGTAATGAAGAAGAGAAAATGTTCAAGGCAGGGATAATGTCATATAACAGCCAGGGAAATGAAGACTCACTGACTAATTTTGGATAACATGGACATGAAAGAGAGAGAGAGAGAGAGAGAGAGAGAGAGAGAGAGAGAGAGAGAGAGAGAGAGAGAGAGAGAGAGAGAGAGAGAGAGAAATTGCTGAATAACAGATGTTGACAGAAAGCCAGAGCAGCACTGTGGAGCAAAAAATACTCTGAAACAGCCACTCCAAAAATTAATTAGGTTTTGGGGGGAGGGATGAACCTGAGAGAAAGTGAAGATTGTACTAGAACGTGTGCTGAAGGAATGAGGTTCATCTGCAAGGAAGTAGGTCTTAGTGAATGTTAGAACAGTAAAGGAGTGAGAAGTTAGAAGTTTAAGATGAAAGAAAGTTTATAATTTATGCAGCAGGCATTCCAAAGAATGCAGGGAATGTGGTATCAAATATTGAGTAGATATTGATGTGAGAATTGAGGAAGATGACAATGAGGAAGGAAACATATGATATGGATGAGGGGGTTAGTATTTGAAAGCTGGCACTTCAATATAAGTATTATTATCAAAATAAGAGGATGAAGGTGTCTAAAACATTTTATTAGTAGTCTAGAAAGGACATCAGTGATAGGCATGATGTCTGTTAAAGGAGATAGTTAATTAGAAATATCAGTGTCATTGTTCCATGCTGACTTCATCATAAGTTGTGGTTTCCATGTCTTGGAAATGGTCAGAAAACTCATCTGAGGGCAGGCATAAATAGAAGAAGGTATGGCGTAGAATTCTAAGGTCATAGACAGCAGACAAGAGGTGAAATTTCCCAGGGCCCCACTCTATTGGTATGCTTAATATACTTAAAATTGAATATACCTCTGGGAGGAATTAGTAGGCAATGATCCAGAAAGGTTCCTGCCCGTGGAGCTCACTGTATTCTTGATATTTTCCTGGGTGTTTTTGTCAGGCCTCAGCAGGATCACACTCTGTAAGCCAGCACTAGATGCTAGGATGGAGAAGATTTCCACAGTAACCATGGCCTTGCCCTTGGTACTCTGGTATTTGGGGAGTAAGGAGACCCACACATTGCAGAACACTAACATGCTGAATGTGATGAACTTGGCTTCATTGAAGGTGTCAGGCATGCTCCTGGCCAGGAAGGCCACTGTGAAGCTACAAAGTGAAAGGAATCCCATGCAGACCAGGACAGAGCAGAAGGCAAAGTGAGAGCCCTCATTGCACTTCATGATGATGTGGCCAGGTTCAGAGTGTGGGTCCATGTCAGGAAAGGGGGTAGAGGTTCCCAGCCAGATGGCACAGAGAACCCCTTGAATTCCAGAACAGATAATGACAACAGAGTTAGACACACTGGATTGCAACCATATCCTGCCCCTGCTCCCTGGTTTGGTAACCCTGAACGCCAAAACAACCATGATGGTTTTGGCCAAGGTTGAGGACACGGCTATGGTAAACAGAGCTCCAAATGTTGTTTGTTGGAGGAGACAGGTGACTGAAGTAGGATGGCCAATGAAGAGTAAGGAGCAGAGGAAACAGAAGATGAGGAAAATGAGGAGGGTAGGGCTGAGAGCCTGGTTGTTGGCTTTCACTATGGGGGTGTCTTGAAACTTCACAAATACCCAGAGAACCAGAGCTGTCATCAGAGAAAAGGAAAGAGCTGCACAGATCAGAGTTATCCCCAAAGGTTCTGAAACATCCAGGAAATTCGTAACCTTGGGGAGCCATTGATTTCTTTCCTTATTTGGATATTCATCTTCTGGGCACTTCACACAGTGCTACATATCTGCAAGAGACAAACAAGCTCTTAGGATTTTAAATGCAATAAATTTTCCCCACCCTCATACATAGAAAATAGGTAAAATTGCTCAAAGAAGTTATTTCTTACTTCAGAAGGCATAAAAACTTTCTATGCTGTGAGATGGTCATTGAAAAGTAACCAGTGTGCAATACAGTAATTCTATATATACTCATTATTGTTAAATTTGACTTTATTTTTCTAGTATTCAGATTTCCTAATTGAATGCAAACTTTTCCTATGGATCTATTGTTATAGTACAGTGATGTAGAAACTGGAGCCCTTCCTTGTCTCAATCCTTTCTGACTCCATTATGTTATAGCAATTACTGTACATGGAGATAGTATGATAAGTTTGCTACATAGTAAACCATAAATGAAGAGTTCAGTGTCTGCTGTGGGCCTAATACTTGAGTTACAAACTCAAAGAATTAAGCAATATCTGCCCATAGAGGCCTTACAATCCAATAGGATATAAGTAATGCTACAACATCTTGTCTTTTCCTGAATTTATTCATTTCCATACGTGAGTGTAAGTTGGAGCCAAATGAGTAAATTGGTCAAATCATCCACCGTTAAATAAATTAAATGACAATGAGCAACTCCATGATTCCTTCATCTGGTGACCATCCACCTCAACTGTTCACTGGGTGTCATCCATGCATGGAAATATTCTATATGAGACAGGACACTGGATTGGGGTTGTTGAGGGGATTATCCTCATTTTCAGGAGCCTGTACGATTTGAAGGCCATAGTTGGGCTCAGAATAACTCGTTTTTGGTTGTGGAGAGAGGAGAGACTATTCCAAATAAGCCTCTTCAATGTCATGCATTGGTTGCACAAGAGTAGAGTGTTGAGTCCTAGACTTGGTCACAGGCTAGCTCTCCCTTCTTTGGCTCAGGGAACCTTGTAAACATCCCTGGTATGAGGAAGACCTGAGTTCAAATCTTGCCTCCAACACGTTTTAGCTGTGTGACCCTGGCAAGTCACTTACCCTGGATTGCCTCAAGAAAAAGAAAAGAAAATTGTAATTGCTTTTGGTATTCCAGGGACTGTTTGCCTCCTCTATGCATCAATGTAAGTCAAGAAAAACAGATGCAACAGATGGGAAGAAAAATGCAAGAGTTTGTACCCACAAGAAGGGAGCTGATACTTTGGTCAGTACATCTAGCCCCATGAAATGTACTAGATCTCAATCAACCATTGAAATCATATCAGTAGAATTACTGAGTTTCCTTACCCCAACCTTCTGAAGTACTTAAGAAAAAAATTTCCCCATTTATCTATTAGACATCCCTAGGTGTATTATTTCCCATCCACTGTGGAGGACCCTTCCCTCTCATCCTCTAATCCTGTACCCATCTCATTAGGTTTAGTACTATGAAGTCATTAGTGTGCAGAGGCCAAAATGATTCTAATATGTGACTTTTCACTGATTGTTTACATTGTTTAAAAATCTTAAATGTTTTTACTATTGGAGTGTGACTCTTTCCCAGTCTATAAATATATAATAGGGTGTTGCACTGGTGGAGTTGCATAATCAATGACCCAAGTAACACCGTCCACACTGACTCTGAAAAGAAGGTCAAGGTCTTCTGTGACAGATGGCTTGGAGGGAATACAGAGGCTCTTCTACAGAATTCATGGTAGACTTCCCTTTCTAGATCATTTATCAAATTTTAACTTGCAAATATAGCAGGGGATAGGGATGACAGAACATCCTCCACATATCATGGGTACCTATTACTAGTGGGAGTAATTCTCCCAAGCCAACACTAGTCCAAAGTTCTTGATGAATGTTGTACCCAAGATACACATAAACTCAACCTCACGTTATCACAAATATTGTGCAGAGTACATACTCCTCCTCACTCTAGCGAAGCCTATCCCATTACATGTGAAACCCTAAAAAGACCATAAAATTACATTGTATAACAGATAGGGCAAGGTTACTTTTTTTTTTGTAGGTCTCATTTTGAATAATAAAGTTGGACACAATATTTTAGCCGTGTATCATTAATTCAATCCACTTGTCCTGATCTGAACTCGTTGCTGACTCACCTTGCTCCTGGATATCGTCTTGCTCAGACAATGATGAAGTTGTTTGTGATCCTAGAGCACATGAGTTCACTCAGTTCAGTAAGTGTAGGAGGAAAGCTACCTGCAGACACTGAGTCATCTGATTGGAAATCTCTCCCTCAGGGCACAGGGAGCAGTTGAAACAGCAGATGGGCTGTCCTTCCAGAGGTGTTTGCCTCAATCCAGGACCACAGCTCTCACTGTGTGGCACAGGGAACCTAGTGACAAGGGAGTAAAATGCATGATGGCTTTCATAATTAACCAGACAGAGGATGGTATATAATCAGAAGGTGAATGATATTGATTTTCGGGCAAAGTGAGCTTATTCTGTGAGAGAAATAAGAGAACTGTTCATGCATAAATGGAACTTGAGGCAGAAGGAGCACTGGGTGGAAAACAGAGACCTGGGAGCTAGTCTTATTTCTGCCACTAGCTGTGGGAAACTGACTGAACCTTTTAAACTTTGTGGACTTCAGTCATTTCTAAGCAGAGCAATTTGAACACCCTGCTATCTTGTTGTCCTTATTCATCTAGCATTTTGTAATTCTCAATACCAGCTATGTCTCTTTGATAGTTATGATCCAAGTGACTGAAGGAAATGGAAGTGACTCCTCTGGAATACACTTAATCTGTCTGCATGAAGAATGCAGGACATAGATACCTCAAATATGAGACTGATTCAGCATTCAGTATAATTGAAAAGGAAAATTCCACGTCCTACAGAGAAACAATTTGTTCAGTTCAGAAATCCAGTGAGTTTCAGGAATTAAATGTCAAATTGTTGCTCAGCTCCATAAATGTAAGGTCCTTTAATGATTAAATATTGCTTTATTTTTACTGAAATAAAATGAACATTTGGGTGTCATCATCCACAAAAATGCTGGATATCTGACCAAACTCCTGGCCTTAGGATCAGAGGTCACTGGGCAGTCACCACTTTGTTGTCTTAGTTTATTTATGTGAAATGACATGGCTGAGTAAGATGAGCTTTAATGTCCATTCTAGCTTTGTCTCCAATGGTACTAATGATCCCAAGTTTAAAATTATAGATTGCCTTTTTGACTTTTTTACCCAGATATTTCCTACAAAGGGAAATGAAATCAGTGTGCAAGAGGATTGTCTACCCTTGAAAAAGGAATATGGAGTGAGCTAAGGGGGTAAAATGTGTTCTCATGATTAGATAGTAAGGTTGATATTACAATTGTTATTAACCTTGGTATATGTCCAGGTCCACACTATGGCCTCCTCGTTAATGGTAAAATATTGACCAGGCTGAGCCTTGGGGTTGAACTGTCCGACTTTCACCAGAGCTTGAACATCATTTTGGAAAATTACGTAGTTGAGGATTTTATACTGAGCCTCAGGGTTTCTATTCTCATCACAAACACTGTCACCTGCAGTGTTGTTAAAACTCCATTGTCTTTAGAAATGAGAGGAACTATAAGAGAAGAGAAACTGAGGTCAGTAATCTCCCAGAATGAAGACCTGTGAGTTGTTCAGGAAGTCAGTCCATAGTCACTAAGATTCAATTAAGTGCCTATAATATATTGCACATTATGTGAAGAAATTGAGATACAAAAGGACTTAAAATCAGCCTGTATTCTCAAGGCCTTATATTCCAATTGGAGAGAGAACATACCTAAATAAAAACAGATGTAGTTCCTATAAGCCTTTTCCAAACTCCCATCCTTGCATGTGTGTCAAGTTCTTAAGAAGACTACCTCTTCCCCTCAAGCTTCCAGGCAGGTTACTGAGGAGCTGTTGGTTTCTCTCTCCACTGCCATTAGTTCAAGCCTTCCCAAAGGTAACCACCAGCGATTAATGTCCCATTACACTTATTAACATCAGTTAACTTTTACAAAAGGGAATTTTTCAGTTATAATAGGAATAGCTGTTACACAGCATTACCCCCTGAAATAGGTGTGGGGTTGTGTTTTCCCATTTATCACTTCTATCCTTAGGAAGAGTGCATTGATTCTTAAAGCGTTTGCCTCCTCCTCACACTGGCATTGTTCTGTCCTACTGCAGTCAAGTGACCACTATCATTACCTCTGGAAAGGTCTAGTCAATGTACTGCCCTATTGCTCCACACACTGCTGTTGTGAGTTCTCAGAGCAAAAGGGCTCAGACTTTGTTGATTTTTTAAATTAAGCCACCATGTCTTACTTACCTCCTCAGTCCTCCCTGCACCCATTGGAGTTCCATTATGCTACCCCATATTACTAAATTAGTTCCTTTCTGTCAGTACAAACTCCTGCTTGAAACCCATCAAACTGCAGATCTCACTTAATTATTATGATAGCCAGCTGGATCCTAAGGATGCTCGACAACAAGAGGTCCCTGCCCAAGCACCACCTGATGGCTATCTTTTGGGCCTTCCCAGCTCAAAGTGAATGTAAATAGTAACAGTTTTTCTTTTGGCCAACAACACCGAGGGGCTTCCCCTCCCAGTTTGATTTTTTTTTTATTAAAGGGGCCATCCCTTGACTGAATAGGCATTACCTCACTCAAAATGAGATTAGCTTAACAGGGCCAAGGTCTCCTGTTGCATCCTGGGCCAACTCCAGGCTTCCTGATGAATATGTGGCCACTGGGCTCAGATGGTTCTGAAGAAAAAAGTGAGGCTGGTGACCTTGCACAACCCTCCTCCCTCAAATCAAAGTCAATTGCAAGTCATCATCACCTCTGATGTCATGATCTTCAAGATCAAAGGAAAAGCACAGCAATAACAGGGATATTGGTAAGAATATATGTTCTTAGTAGCAATCATCAGAACTACTTGGTACTGCTAAAGAAATACAGTGGTGGATCAGGGGAATAGTTTAGGTACACAAGACACAGTAGTCAATGACTACAGTAATCTACTGTTTGATAAACCCAGAGACCCCAGCTTCTGAGATAAGAACTCAGTATTTGACAAAAACTACTGGGAAAACTGGAAAAGAGTATGGCAGACAGTAGGCATAAACCAGTAGCTTATACCAAGCATGAAAATAAAGTCAAAATGGGGACATGATTTCAGTGTAAAGACTGATACTATAATCAAACTGGGAGAGCAAGGAACAGTTTACTTGTCAGATTTATGGAAGACAGAAGAATTGATGAACAAAGAAGAGATTGAGAACATTATAAAATACAAAATGGATAATTTTGATTACATTAAATTGAAAAGTTTTTGCACAAACAAAACCAATGCAACAAGATTAGAAGGGCAACAGAAAATTGGGAAAGAAATTTTACAACCAGTGTCTCTGATAAGGGCCTCATTTCTAAAATATATGGAGAACTGAGTGAAATGTGTAAGAATACAAGTCGTTCTCCAATTGATAAATGGTCAAAGGATATGAACAGACAGTTGAACATAAGGTGTTATCTTAAAGCTGTTTGAAGGGGAATGTTAGGGGAGTTCATCTGGGTTGCTGCCTGTATTCCACCATCTTGGCTTCACTACCAGCTAATTTGGGCTTTTTAATACAAAAGAAAACCAAGTTACCAGTCTTAAAAATTTTAAAGGGCAATTTCACCATCGGTCAAGAAAGACACTTAAAACAATTATTCAAAAATTTTAGACAACTATGTGCCAAAATCTAAAACTCTAAATGAACTAGATGAACATTTAAAAAAAATATAAATTTTCCAAAACAACAGAAAGAAATATAAACTTAAACAACTCAATCTGAGAAAAAGCATTTGTACAAGCCATGAATAATGCCCCTGAGAGAAAAACCATAGGACCAGATGGATTTACAAGTGCATTTATATCAAAAATTTAAGGAATATTTAATTCTGCCAGTATATAACTTGTTTGAAAAAATAGGTTTCAAAAAAATAGTCACATAAAATTGTTCTTATGAGCCAAATATGGTTTTGATACCTAAGCCAAAGAGAACAAAAACCAAGAAAGAAAATTGTAGTCCTGTTTTCTAATGAATATTAATGAAAATTTTTAAATACAGTACTAGTAAGATTGTTGTTTTCTGCTGAAAGTGGACCAACATGACATCACTATGTCTGGCTGTGGCTAATTAGAGCAACATAAGTTTGAAAGGTTCTATCACAGATCAGGCGCATAGTTCATATGAACATTTGAAGTGGAGGTGTCTTTAAATTTGCACATACCATCTTTCCTTTGTACCACCGCAATTGCCAATCATACTTTCTTCAGAGAGCACAATGCATTCTTTGATGTTGGCATCCCATGCTGGGCAGCCTTAAGCAGATGTCTCCCCTGTCTCACAATCAATACCAATGTTCTTCAGAGAGACCTTGAGAGTGTCCTTGTATGGCTCCATGTGAGTCTTCTTCCCTCTCCCAAACCCTTCCTTCTTTTCAACTTCCCTATTACGGTTGAGAGTACCACTTTATTCCCAATCACCCGGGCCCTGAAGTATTATCCTTAACTCCTCACTCATTCTCACCCTCTCATATCCAATCTATTACCAAATATTGATGATATAACTTCGTATCACATATTTGCCATCATCTCTCTGCATCCATTGCCACAACTCTGTTTCATGCCCTCAACACTGCCTACCTGGACTCTTCCAATAGTGTGATGGGTGGTCTGCCTTCCATAAGTCTCTCCCCACTATAGATCTTTCTGACTCTAGTTCTCTCTCCACTCAGCTGTCAAAGGAATTTTCCTAGATTTCAAATCTGATCTTATAAATAGCTATTACATTAATTCACATGATTATAAACTGCAGCATCAAGTATGAAATCCTCTGTTTTACTCCAGAGTCCTCCACAACCTGCCCCCTACTTTTCAAAAAGATATCCCAGCATCCATTGACACTGGCATCTTCATTGTTTGTCAAAAAAAAAAAAGACACTTCATCTCTTAGCTTTAGGCCTTCCCCTTATCTTTTATGCCTGGAGTATTCTTGCTCCACATCTCTGCTTCCTGGATTTTCTGGATTCTTTGAAGTCTAATCTAAAACTACACCTTCTGTAGGAGGCACTTCACAATCACCCTGAATTTAATGTATTCCCTCTGCTGATTATTTCAAATTTATGCCTTATGTATCTTACTTATACACAGTTCTTTGCAAGTAATATCTACCAGTGGATTAAATACTAGAAATCAGAGACTATTTTACCTTTCTTCTTCTCCCAGGCCCTTAACACAGTACCTGACTCATAGCAGGCACTTAATAAGTAATTGTTGGCTGAATGATTCCTGACTCAAATACTCTTTGAGGATCCCAGCCTATGCAAACTCTGGTCAGACTTCCATTCCCAGCAATGCAAAACACACAGTTTTAAAGGAATATTACCTGCCATGGATAAGGAACCCAGCTTTTTCTTCTACCATGGATCCTTTTTCTAATTTCATCAGGAACATTTCATGGAGGGTCCAAGCCACAACATAAACACCATTGTAGATGGTGTAACTCAAGTCAGACATGGTCATGTCAGAGTAAAGCAATGACAAGGTCTTCAAGGAGGCATTTAGTGAACATTCTTCTTGTTTCAGGTTTTCAGGGTCATCTGTACTTCTGAATGTTGAGGCCAGAATTCTTTCAATAAAATGTCCTCTGAGTACTTAGCAGGGCTCACTGTCCTGAGAAAAGCCTTAAAACAAGGAACTTCACTTGTGAGGTGTGAAAATTTAAGTGCCCCATGGAAATTATAACCACCGAAATAACTGGGTCTCATGGTAATGTCCCAGTGAGAAGTGGTGACCCACACCTTGTAATTTGCAAGAACAGGAAATTGTGAATATCTCAAGATCATTAATGAAGCTGTGTCACAATGAATGAAAATCACTCTGGTCGGTGATGCCATGATTCTGGGCATGAATGCCATGTGTGATTCTGTGTGTCTTCTCTCTCTGACAGGGATCTTCTCTGTGAAGGACACACAGACAACATTATTTGCCATTCCATTCTGAGTTCCTGAAGGAATTCCTCACCTCTCAGATCATCAACTATCACCCATTTGGATCTATTCAACATGTTTGCATGATTTTCTCCAGCTTCTTTCAGCAGTGTGTGAAAAGAGTGAAGCCAGGGAATGGTGAGAGTAATATAAGACTGGTGCATATCAGGGCAACATTTTTGATAGGGAGCAAGGGATTCAAGAGAACAGTAGAGAGTTGGAATGGTTCATGTTGGGTTCAATATGGAAAAGGGTGGTAGTGTACATCATGGCGGGGCACTGACATGGCATGAACTTAGGCTACAGGGATTTTAGATGAGGATAAAGATGAAGGAATTTTGCAGAGAGTTGTAGAATCACAATAGCTTGTCACACAATAATTGGATTTCTAAGTTTATGAACATAGAAATGGAACATTTTTGAGGGATTCCATGGTGAATTCTGTGACCCTCTCTGTGTGTAGCTGAGGTGAGATGAAGGAATATATCACTGGAAATGAGAACGTAGAATGAGGGAATATTAGTATATTTTCCAATGTCATCTACAATGGGAGTTGAGTAGAAAAGAGAGACTGAATTAGGCACTGAACTCATTGAGGAAGGAGTATGTCCTGGAAGTCAGTAGATAGTATAGATTAGAATCTTGATTGAAGGGAAATGTTGATTGAGTGAACTTTCAAAGGAACTTTCAACTCTCCAGAGGAAAGAGTTTGCTGAGTAATGGAAGGAGAGGGAGATTCTGGAAGTGGCAATAGAGAAAAAAGAAAATTCCAACAGTCCACTTCAACTAAATAAAGCAAGGAAAGAGAAAAAAGTCCATATGTTTGTAAGCACTTAGAGCAGCTTTTTTAGTCATATTGAAGTTATTGAATGTAGGAAAATTACAATAATTAGCAAATTGCTGTAAGTATGCTGTTGTGTATAAATGCATTGGGATATCATTGTTTAGTAACAAAAAAAATGAGAGCTGATTCAGAGACACCTGGAAAGATTTGTATGAACTAATTTCAAATGAAGTGAACACAGCCAGGAGAAAAATTTATGCAAAAGTAACATTGTAAATAAATTTAACTTTGAAAGCTTTAAGACCTCTGATAGTTGCCAATGGCCAACTATATTTGCAGAAGATGATGATAAAGTTTTGGAAAATAATCAATGCAAACTGTGTCATGGCTGCATCTGCCTCAATAACTCCATTGGGTTATTTGTGAACTTCTGAAAGTTCCTTACATTTCTCTTCATTAAATAGGCTTTAAAACATTCAAATTTAACACTAACACGGTTTCAGTCTTTTTTAAATACCCATTCTGCATTCAATGTAGAAATAAAAAAGTTTCTTTCATCTCTCTCCCTATCCATGACTAAGTAGATTTCTCCAAGTCAGGGAAGCATTTGAGAGTATTAATAGAAAACTTTAATTTTGCTGTGAGAGTTAAGGGTGAATCACAATCTTTCACAGCAGCCTAGAGGCAATGTTACAGTGATTGGTCTTTGAAGTGAAAGCCAAAGTAGAATTTGAGAAGCATAATCAGACATTCATATTGTCATGAATTTAGTAGTGTGAGGGAGAGTGGAAATTTGTATTAGTAAGCTCTTCTTTTTTTAGTGAGAAGGTTGTCTCATTAAGGTTCCCTTCCTTTCCCCTCTCCAAGAATTGAAAGACACTGTAATCATTGTTACCTAGAACCTGCACTTTCCATATCAATGCTCACTATTCCTTCTATTGAAAAAAGAATCCTTTGGGAAAAGAAAACTGATAATAATATTCATAGACAATATATCACATAAGGATGAAACACCGATGATATGATGTAGTGCTTAAAGCAATGAACACATATGAAACACATGTGGGTTATAGTCCCAGCCCACCCATCAATTTTACTTGAGACTTTGGGGAAGATGTTTCATCCCCCTGATGCTCACTTTCTCTGGTTAGTGGGAAATCAGACTGGCAAAATCTCTAGGATTACTTCAGTAATAGAAGTCAGATGACATTGACTATGTCTTTGATAATAGAGGGGGTGCAGTGCTCAAGGGCAGGCCCACTCTCTCCCATGAGTAAGTTTTCAAAATTATACTGGTGATGTCATGTGGTAGGAATTTCTAGGCAAGATGCAACTTCTCCCAATCCAAGTTTTTACCTTCTTTGAAATGTATTGTCTCTGAGAGTAGCTTTAGAGTACTGAGAGATTAAGGGGCTCAGCCAAGGTCACATAGCCACTATGTAGAGGAGGTAGATTTTTTACCTTGGGCCTCCTGATCCCACTGCCTCCTAGGATCTGATAAAGCCTCGGAAAGAGACAGGGTCACTATCACCCACCTGTGGATACTTGTAGAGCTCCAGCAGGGTCTCCATCTGGACAGACAGAGCTGATGTGGCTCCTCCAGTAAGAGCCACAGACTTGTGCTGCCCCCAGCAACTGTAGTTAGGGATGAGCTAGCCCTGCCCTGACAGCCACCGCAGGGAGCTCTCCAAGGTCCTTTCATCACTGTGGTAGGTGTTGTAGAGGTGGAATCCCAGGGTAAGCTTGGGCAACAGGTTAGGTTCCTGTTGATCTCCTCTACAGCAAACATTAGGGTCAGGGCTTGTTGGTAATTTTTATACAGCCACCTCAGATGGAGATAATCAGAAACCATTTACAAAGTCTGTAAAAAGAATTTGCTTATGGAAGGAGGATGTTTAAGCCATGTGAGGGTTAAACCTAAGGACTGTAGCCATTTTGGTATACTAATAATGGCCTCCTTTGTTCATATGCTGTTTCCTTCTTGTGATTGGAATATTTAAGACTATTCCATTTGAGTTCCTAGTTTGGCTCTGCCTGCTAGAGGCACTCACTCATTCATTCATGCAATCACTCACTCACTAATTCATTCATGCCTTTAAGAAAGATATAATGAACACTTACCATTTCAGAATTATAGAGTCTGAGATTTTGAAAACAACCAGAAGTCATCTAATGTAACATGTCTTACAAGGGATCTGTACTCTAACATTTCTTATAATGAATATAATAGCTTCCTGTAAGAGATAAATCAAGTGATCCTGGAAGTTCAAAAAACTAAGAATAATCCTTATAAGTTATCCTTCAAGAGTAAGACCAGAAGTGACTGCAAAAAGCCATACTCTCTTTTGGAGGCTGTGTTTGAATATCAACTGCTCCCAATTCCCACTGCCCTCACTGAGCTATAGACAGCACTAGTCCTGAACTGTGGCCCACACCCAGGTATGAGCTCCCATAGTCTCTGCTCCCAAAGACCAATTTTGCTCATCCAGACAAAAACCCTATATAACTCTATCGCTTCTTATGTTCCTTAGAGAACTAACTCTATCAAAGACCCCAGAAGCCTGAAGTGTACCTCCTTTTCTCACTCTGTTCTTTGTGAGCATCCTCTTGATGCTCTTATAGTTGCACTATTTCTGCTTCCTTTTGGTTCGGTCCCATGCTGCTGTGCCTTCCAGACATGCCAATTGTTGTAGAGTTCTCTTCTGAGAAGTATGGGTGACTGACAATTCAGTATCTAACATTCCTTCCTAAATTTCTGACTCAGGGAACATAAAGAACAAGAGATGAATTGGGAACATGTGCTCCAGTGCCACAGGCCCCTTCCTTTTCCTTGACACCATGGCTATACCTAGGCATCTTATTCAGAACAGCATAACATTTCTCCAGCAATAAAAATGAGGGATAAGGAGTATTGCTATCTTGCCTGGGTGGTATCATGGATGTTCCTGACTCGCTGTTAGGACAATTCCTGACAGGGGTATGCTCCCATAACTTATCCAAGCATCTCCTGTCCCCAGAATGCTTAGTCAAGGGAAGCATGATAGGCCCACGGACCTGTAATAAAAGGCACTGGGGAATATATGGCCTGTGACTGGTACAGAGAGTTAGGAATGCTGAGCAGGGGGAGGCACCTTCCATAGAGGAAGACATCATGAAGCAAATCATAGCCCAGGAAGAACAGGGATTTTCATGGGTGAAAATGAGGATCTGCAGGAGAGAGACACCAGTGTACAAGGGCACAGAAACATGTTTGAGGGATAGGAAGCTTTCCAAATTTTACCACAGACTCTGTTAGCAGGTGCTGCCTCAGAATATTAAGGTGAAGATCTAGAGGATTCACTCTGCCCTATCATCTTCTCTACTCACCATTTCCCTTTTGTGGTAGGGACTGAGAAAAGAAGGAAAAAGAGAGAGAAAATGACTATCAAGAATTTAATCAACTAATCCAAAGTCATAGTCAAATAGATCTCATATTCATGTCAATATGCTCCAAAATATTTAAAATCCAGAAATATTTTCTCTAGCAGTTCTCATCTTTAAGGTAATTCAGAGTTGTATTCCAGAAGGTGGCAGGCAAGAACAAGGAATCTTCAAGCCTTCTCATTTGCTCTATCATGAACAGCCAAATGTACTTCCCTTCTATTCACTGCCTGTGTTCTGAGAATGTTAAACCCTTTGTCTATTCTTTCTTCATTCACACTTGCTAAGAATAGAAGGGAAAAAGCCCAATTCTCTTGTCCACATGAAGAAACACTGCTTTCAAGGAAAAGTCTGGCAAAGGCTACTTAGAAACAAAGACAGAAATTTGGTTCACAATGGGCTTTTTGCCCAATGGTACTCCTATGGTGAGAAGTTGTTAACCTGGTTCTTGCCAAGTATCATCCACTCACCCAAGGTGGTAAACAATGACGACAGAAAAAATTGGAAATATTTTAAAATATTCAAGAAACGTGAGCAAACGTTAAAATATTTCCTTATTTTAGACCAATGGAGATTGAAAAATATGGAGGAGGGAAAGGAAAGGCACAAAAGCAATGTAAAATGTAGAAAGAACTCAAAAGCAGTAGAGATGCATAGACACAGAGACATGCAGAGGAGTCAGAACTGTCATCTTCCATGTCCCATTCTTCATCTCCCAAAAGCATCGCTGCAAATGCCTTGTCAGACCTATGGCTTTCAGGGGCCTCCCAGTGGCATTAGGCAGGAATATCACTAGAAGGAATGTGTGTGTGTGTGGGGGGGTCTAAATCCACTTTGTTTTGTAAAGATACTTAATGGTTATGTTTGAGGTTTCCTTGCTACATACTGGCCTGTTGTGCTTACTAGAGTAGTTCACAACAGGAGCAGAGCCAAGACAAAGATCCAGACATTTCCACTGCCTCGTGACCAGTGAGAGATGAGACAGACACATCGACAGAGATATAAATACAGACATAGACACAGACAGGAAGAGATGGGGAAAAAATCAGATGAGATTAGAGACTGAGAGAATCCTTTCACTCCTTAGCTCTAAAAGAAAACCAGGTGGATGTTAACTGACCATGGGCACAGAGGAGAGGGTACAAGAGACCCTGAAATCAGCAGGCAAGGGCCCAGCTTCCTGCCTGCCCCTTGCATAAAGACCTCTGTAAGCATTAGCCCTCTCAGAGGCACAGGCAGGCAGGCACCTATAATTCTGGCAATCCTTGTCAGGTTTACTTCCAAAGAGTTCTGCTTCTGTGACACAGCTCACTCCAACTGAATACATGGAGAGAAAAGTCCCAATCACAAGATCCCCATTTCTGACAAGGCTGGGGCTCATTTGAGGGAAGCAGGGTGGCTTCTCTGGGACTGGAAGTTCAGCAGCAGTGACAGGAGCAGGACAGAAAACAACAGAGATAGTTTTCTCCGTATAAGAGGCTGCAATTCTCTGAACATTAGAAAAAGCCCCAAGCCTGACAGAAGCCCAGAAGCCATAAGAATAAGAGTGAAGGCAAATGTTTTAGGCTTTGCCTGCTGAGGAAAAATCCTGGAGCTGCAATGTTTTGTTCTGGGCAGATGGCCAGGTCTAGTCCTCCCTCCACACCTGAGGAAATGCAAAGGGACTTTAGCTGTGCCCACATCCAGGACAAGGACAGTGATGTAAGACCAAGGGGGTGATCACAGGCTTCCTTGTCCCCTAAAATGTCTTCTGTCTGTCAGCGACCTTGTGGTTACTGACTGAAATGGTCTCCACAGAGCCATGCAGGTCCACGAGGAGTTCTGGAGACCACTGCCTCAGGCATCCGCAGCTGTGTCCCAGCATCCAAGGAAAACACATGGAAAAACATGTTTGGAAATCTCTGTCCTGTTACCACAGAGACACTGGACAGCTCCTCAAGGAAGGGTTGTGTGTCCCTGTGTCCCCAAAGGGCTGCAGACTCCTGGGCTGGGATGTTGCTTCAGGTAGAATCTGATGTGAACAGAAAAGATAAAACCTTTCAGAGAGGGCAGCGGGGCTGAGAGTCTGCAGGACTCATGGCCTGGATCCATCTTGTGCCTTTGATGAACTCACAAGCACAGGGCCTCCCCTTTCTCAGCATCCTAGAATCACAGAGCCGGAGAGAACAAAAATGGGGCATCAGAGACTTCCTAGTCCAAGAGGTGGCTGAAAAGAATCACCTTCTACATTCCCAGCTCTCTGACCCCGTACCCTCGTACCTTGCCATACTGATGTGCACCGGGAATGCATGTTTTTCTCCAAATCCTAGGATTGTTGGATTTGGAATGAAAGGGAACCTTAAAGATTAAATTAGTCCAACATGTGCTTTTTAGAGATAAGTCTAAAGCAAGAGTATTTGACTAAGGTCACATTGTTAAGAAATAGCTCGATCTACTAATATTGCTACCGAGGACTGATATCATGCCTTAAGGTTTTAAAGCACTTTATGTATGTTCTACGAAATTTTATTCTCACAACATCCCTGTGAGATGGGTACTATTATTATCACCATTTAACTGATAAGGAAACAGGCTATAAAGAGTTTCAGTGTTTGGCCTTGGTCTCATAGTCAGTGAGGAAGGATTTGAACACAGGTCTTCCTGAGTCTTTGGAGTCTGAAATTGAAATTTGACAGTCTGTTACATTATTGTTGCCTGTAGAGAAAGGTATATTCACTTCTCAGAATGGTTCTGCTTTGTACCTATAACCCATTTCTGTCCTCTGTAGAAGAGGGGAACTCCAGGATTAAAACTTATAGCAAAATCAGTGAAAGCATTGTTGACTTACAGACAAGGCAAATCTATATGAAGAAAGAGGGCGTTGGACACAGATGTAATGAGTAAAGGGATATTGAAACCTTGGTGGGCCAAGGCCAGGGAAATGGAAACTGAACAGGTAGGTAAAAGGGGGCTAGCAGAAGAAGGCATGCCCTCCCTGGTTTTTGGAGCCCTAGAACACTCAGGTCACTTCATCATAATTAGAGCTCTGCAAATTTCAATGAAACACACTCACACATATGCACATATACAACTTTAATAGCGAGGTGGTACAGTGGATAGAGCAGTGGACCTGGACTCAGGAAGACCTCAGTTTAAATCCTACCTCACAGATAACAGCTGTCTGACCATAGGCAAATCACCACACTTCTGTTTATCTCATGTTTTTCAACGGAAAAGTGGCTATAGAAATAGTACATATCTGTCTGGGTTTTTTGAAAATAATGGTATAATATTTGTAAAGGTCTTAGCACAGTGCCTGGCATACAGTAAGTGTTTAATACATGCTTGTTAACACTTCCCCTTTAACATAAATGTTTTAGTCAACAAGTGTTTAAGAAGTATCTGCTATTTGCCAATGCACTGTGTTTGAGATACAAAAAGAAAAATGAAACATTCCCTCCTCTTAGGCAGCCTTCATTCAACAGGGAAAACAATGTATCTAGTCATCTACAAAGTGCCTTTCAAGCATAGAAGGGGTAAATGTGGACAGAATATCTTAAACAAATGGCCGCTTAAGCCCCAGTGAAAGTTTTCCAATACTCAAACTGAGTCCCAAAGCAGTCCATTATACTGTTTATATGGCTCCAACTGTTAGGAGCTTTATCCTTCTGTCATGCAGGAATCTATCTCTGCACCTTGAAGTCATTGCTCCAAGTTCTACCATCTAGGACTCTTGTCCCTCCAAAGTTTTCTGCTCTTTTTTTTGCTACATAACCTCAATCTCTGCAAATGACCTGCTTCTAGTCAGGGACTGCAGTTTTATCTTCCTGGATTCTTCCTTTGGGACACATTATATCCCAGCAAACCTTTAAGCACCATCAATCAACCAGTCATCAAGAATGTATTTGGAATTCCGAAGTGTGTTTGGGCAGCACTATGTCCTGGCAATATGAATGTGAAAGTGAAACGAGTTCTCCTCTACAAGCATCTCTAAGAAACAATGTGTGTATATGTGAAGGGTGTATGTACTGGGGTGGGAATGATCATTAGACTCTGCATGAAATGTAAGAGAATGTGTCAACTCTAAGTTTCACTTTTAAACTTATGCTTTTCATTGGATTAATGAATTTAGTGCACGTTAAAGATAACACAACAGCAGGGGCTCATTAACAGCATAGTCTGAATAGTACAGGAACATATGGTACTTGTTTAAATTCAATTTGATTTTATTCCAGTTTGAAATTCTCTTCTTTACAAATCCCCTCCTCTTCCCTCATTGAGAAAGAGACAAACAAAACTCACTACACATGGACAATGAAGCAACACAAATTAGCACATTGGCCATGTGAGACTCTTACACACACACACACACACACACACACACACACACACACACACATACTGTGGTGTACATATGTATAGACACACACACATAGAATTCTGTACGTATGTATAGACACATACACACAAACAAATATATATATACATACATATATATATATATATATATATATACACTTACGTGCCTCTATCTACACATACATGCACGTCTTGATTCACTCATATGTGTATTTGCCTATACCGAGAAAAGCCCAAATCTTTACTCTCAGTCCACCACCTCTCTATCTGAAGCTTCATGATGTTTCACCATGAGTCGTCTAGAATTGCAGTTTGTCATTGTGTTGATCAGAGTTCAGTTCTGTTCGCTTCACTTTCTATCAGTTCATGTGGGTTTTCCAGGTTCCTCTTACACCAACTCCTTCATTATTCCTTGTAGCACAGTAATATTCTACCACATTGATGTGCCACAATTTGTTCAGCCATCTCCCAATTGACCATCATCCCTCATTTTCTATTTATATTTCATCATAAAAAGAATGGTAGAAATATTTCTGTACCTATGATTCTTTTTTATTTTTCTTTGATCTCTTTGTTATTATGACATACCAATGTATTACTGAGTCTAAGGTTTTCAATAGCTTTTAGGAGTAGTTTGAAATTCTTTCCAAAATAGATAGACAAGTTCACAGTTATATACCAGCAGTGCATCATTAGTACCATTTTCTCACAACCTCACTAGCACTATATCTTTTTGCCAACTTGAAAATATGGTGGGTGAGGTGGTATCTCCTACTTGTTTGAATTTGCATTTCTGTAGTTATTAGTGATATGTAGCATGTTTCATGTCGTATTAACAATTGGGATTGTGGGGCATCCCTGTGCTAACGCTGGATGCAGTGGCCATTGGTCACTTTGCCCATTACTGAGTTCTGGGTCATAGGTCTGTGCCAAGGGAGTAGTGGCCCTGCCTGGTACAGGTCTTAGATCTGGGGAGGAGAGCAGTGGTGCTCACCAGAGAGTAGAGACCATACTTGGGTAAGGACAAGAGTGTAAGTGAGAAGAGTGGTAACCACAACTGTAGCTGGATCATATTACCTTAGAAGCACTAAAAAATTACAGACCTCCTGAGCTCGCTATGAAAACATCAGGGTGAAAAAGTCTGAAGCTCAGGCCAGTGACTCCTCCCCCCCAGCCAGGTGAGCAGATCCCACCTCTAACTAAAAATCCAAAATCAAAAATTGGCTGTAAAAATGAGAAAACAGCCACAAAAAGAAAACCTGACCACAAAAAGGAGCTGTGTTGACAGGGAAGCTCAGGGCACAAACTCCCAAGGAGCCATGCCTGAGGAGAGATTGGTGGCTGAGCTCTGGGACCATGCAGCCTCCTGTTCACTGTCACCATGTTCTGCCCTGATGCTTTGGGATCCATCTGCTCCCTTCCATTTCTTCCTTGAGAAATGCAATCAATTCCCCACTACTACTGTCTTTCAAAGGGCTTGTTATAGAAACACTACTTTGTTATACTTCCCATTCTTGTGACTCCTCAGATCAAAACTCCCTTACCTGCCTTCCCACAGGCATATCTTCCTTCCATGTGTCATCATCCGCTATTATTAGAATGATGACAATTTGAGGACATGAATAGTATCACTTTTGTATTTCCATTGCAGGTGTTTAGCATTGTTCTTAGTACAAAATGAGTCTCACAAATGTTTTTTATTCATTATATTACTTCACAGATTCTGGGGCAAAGTGAAGAATTTGTTGCTGTTTCACAATTGGTAACTTTGACTCACTCTGAAAGGGGAGGTGGTCAATGCACAGAGAACATTAAGGAAGAAGAATGTTCTGATCATTTGTACTGAGATACATTCAATTTTTCTCTAAAAGAACAAGTGGAAATGTGTTATTAATTAAAAATGTGCTATTAAAAATCATAAATGCAGAGCTCTATAATTCTGTTTGGAAATAATGTGGAGGAGCCTCTTTCCTGCCTTAGACCTCTGAATATGCATGAAGAGGCAATAATAAAAGCTCACACTGGGGTAGCATTTTATTGTTTGCAAAGCAGTTGAAAACAATCCCACTTGATCCTCACATCAACCATGGGAGGTAGGAGCAATTATTATTCATATTACAAATTAGGAAACTGAGGTTCAGAGTATAGAGCTTTGTATGTAGTAAATAGCACGTTAAAACTTGAGCTGCAATCTAGGTCTCAGCATCCTGCCCAGAGCAGTCTTCACAAGATATTGCTCATGCTGCCACGGTTGTTCCCTTGTTGGTTGCTACAGACACTTGCTCTCAGCCTGTCAATCTGATGATCTCAGGTAGCGATTAGGAACACAGATGATTCAACTAGTTCACCTCTAGAGGCATTACTCATGTCTCAATCTGTACCAGCAAGTTGACTCTTTTTTCTTGATTTTCAGTCCATTATTTTCATTTCTTTCCCAAATTTGTCTTCCACTTTATTCATTTGTTTTTTAGATGCTTTCAAACCTCTTCCAAGAACTGTTTTTGGCCTGAGACCAAATTACATTTTTCTTTGAGGTTTCACATATAGCCATTTTGACACTATTGTCTTCTTCTAAGTTTATGCCTTGATCCTATGTATCACCATAGTAACTTTCTATATTCAAGTTTTTCTTTCTTTGGTCTTTTTTGTTCATGTATTGTGCCCTTTTTTGTGACTTGGAGTTTTTATGTGTAAGTTGGGCTCTGGTTCTGTGTCTTACTGCTGGCTTTCACTGGGCTTCATGCTTAGCTGATTGCTTTCTCTGAGAAGGGTAGGCTTCCCTTTTTGCTTGTACTAGAGTGTGGGACATCCCCTTTGGCCTCATGTAGGGGTAGGATTTAGCTGCGGTCGTGCTGCAAAGGTGGAGCCTTACTGTTGGGGTGCTGTGATAACAAAGTGTTTCTGGTGGCTGGCCCTGGAGAAGTAATTTTGCTGCTGATGTGCCCCATGGATGGGGCCTGCCACTAGGTTGCTGTGGAACCAGGGTCTCTATACTGGTTGAACTCAGAGGTGGGTCTTGTTGTTGGCCAGCCTCAGGATAGGGTTTCTCTACTTCAGTGGGGTCAAAGCCTCACTAGTAGCTGGGGGTAGTGTTGCAAGGGTGGGGACATGCTATGCTGCACAGACTGCTCACTAGCGTAGGGAGCTGCTACTTTGTAGGAAGATGGGGGATCCCTGGTGGATTGCCTCAGGCTTGGCGCCTTGATGAAGGTCCCCTACTATGAGGTTGTCTTCTGTTGCTGCTCTTGGACCTTGCTCCATTCCCACACCAGTGAGACAGACCTTTCCTGCCATGCTGCTAAGCTGCGTTCCTGCTCCTACATCAATTCTGAGGTGGTTTTCTCCTTGTTTGCAGGAGAATTTGGAAGGGCTCCAGAGGGTTCCTTCCTCACTCCTCCATCTTGGCACTGGAAGACTCTGGAACAATACTTTTATGCCATAAGAAATGAGGAAAGGCATGGTTTCAGAAAAACCTAGATTTGTATGAACTGATGCAAAATGAAGTGAGAAGAACCAGGAGAGCAGTGTACACAGTAGTAGCAATATTGTAAAGATAATAAACCCTGAAAGAGTTAAAAACTCTGGGCAATGCAATAATTCACCACAATTGCAAAGGACTGTTAAAGAAAAAAAGTTTATCCACCTCTGGATAGAGAAAATATAGATTCAGAAAATAGATTAAAGCATTTTTTTCCTATTTATTATTCTTGCTTTTTTGGAATGCAGCTAAAGTGAAAATATCTTTTTGGGTTCATAGTACAACACGTATAATATGTTTTGCCTTCTCAATACATGCAGGAGGGATGGAGGGAAGAAGTGAATTTTTAACTGAAAATAAAAATAAGATTTAAAAATAAAGGAATTAAACTTTGTGGTACAAATAAAACCAAAAGAATACATTCAGATGAAGGAATTGCAGTTCACAAATGAGTGTAAAACTTATGGATGTCAGCAAGACAGGAGTAGTTACTGTCTCTTTTTATAGGTGAGGTGGAGTTTAGAAACAGACTATGAAAACTGAGGAATTGATGAGTTATGGCATTAAAGGAATTATCAACAGGTCTTTTGAAACCAAATGGAGTAGTATAAGGAATTGAGATGCAAGAAAAACAAAAGTGAGTGAAGCACTGGATTCAGTAATGAAGAAGGGAAAATGTTCAAGGCAGGGATAATGTCATATAACAGCCATGGAAATGGAGATTCAATGATTGATTTTGCATAATATGGACATCAAAGGGGAGAGAGAGAGAGAGAGAGAGAGAGAGAGAGAGAGAGAGAGAGAGAGAGAGAGAGAGAGAGAAAGAGAGAGAGAGAGAGACAGAGAGAGAGACAGAGAGAGAGAGACAGAGAGAGAGACAGAGAGACAGAGACAGAGAGAGAGAGAAATTGCTGAATGACAGATGTTGACTGAAAGCCAAGGAGCAGCAGTGTGGAGCAAAAAATGCTCTGAAACAGCCACTCCAAAAATTAATTAGGTATTGGTGGGAGGGAGGAATGTGAGAGAAAGTGTAGCTTGTACTAGAATGTGTGATGAAGGAATGAGTTTCATGTGGAAGGAAGCAGGTCTTAGTGAGTGTTAGAACAGGAAAGGAGTGAGAAGTTTGAAGTTTAAGATGAAAGAAAGTTTATAAAATATGCAGCAGGCATTCCAAGGAATGCAGGGAATGTGGTATCAAATATTGAGTAGATACTGATGTGAGAATTGAGGAAGACGACAATTAGGAAGGAAACATATGATATTGATGAGGGGGCTACTATTTGGAAGCTGTCACTTCAGTATAAGTGATATTAACATAAGAGGACGAAGGTGTCCAAAACATTTTATTCGTAGTCTAGAAATGACATCAGTGAATAGCAAGATGTCTGCTAAAGGAGACAGGTGATTAGAAATGTCAGTGTCATTGTTCTGTGATGACTTCATCATAAGCTGTGGTGTCCATGTCTTGGAAATGGTCAGAAAACTCATCTGAGGGCAGGCATAAATAGAAGGAGGTATGGTGTAGAATTCTAAGGTCCTAAACAGCAGAGAAGAGGCAAAATTTCCCAGGGCCCCTCTCTTATTGGTATGCTTATATTTAAAATTGATTATACCTCTGGGAGGAATTAGCAGGCAATGATCCAGAAAGGTTCCTGCCCGTGGAGCTCACTGTATTCTTGATATTTTCCTGGGTGTTTTTGTCAGGCCTCAGCAGGATCGTGTAACACTTGGAAATAAAGATGCAGTTCAGTAAGCCATCACTGGATGCCAGGATGGAGAAGATTTCCACAGTAACCCTGGCCTTGCCCTTGGCACTCTAATATGTGGGGAGTAAGGAGACCCACACGCTGCAGAACACCAACATGCTGAATGTGATGAACTTGGCTTCATTGAAGGTGTCAGGCAGGCTCCAGGCCAGGAAAGCCACCGTGAAGCTGCACAGTGATAGGAATTCCATGTAGCCCAGGACAGAGTAGAAGGCAAAGTCAGAGCCCTCATTGCACTTCATGATGATGTGGCCAGGTTCAGAGAGAATGGGTCCACATCAGGAAAGGGGGAGAGGTTCCCAGCTAGGTGGCACAGAGAACCCCTTGAATCCCAGAACAGATAATGGCAACAGAGTTAGAGACCCTGGATTGCACCTATAGCCTGCTCCTGCTCCCTGGTATTGTAACCCTAAAGGCCAAGACAACCGTGATGGTTTTGGCCAAAATGGAGGACATGGCTACAGTAAACACAACTCCAAATGTCGTTTGTCAGAGGAGGCAGGTGACTGAAGTAGGACGGCCAATGAAGAGCAGGGAGCAGAGGAAACAGAAGATGAGGGAGATGAGGAGAGTATAGCTGAGAGCCCGGTTGTTGGCTTTTACAATGGGGATGTCTTTAAATTGCAAAATTACTCATCCAGTTGCAAATACCCAGAGAATTAAAGATGTCATTAGAGAAAAGGAAAGAGCCCACACAGATCAGAGTCATCCCCAAAGGTTCTGAAATGTCCAGGTAAGTCATACCCTTGGGGAGGCATTGATTTCTTTCCTTATTGGAATACTCATCTTCTGGGCACTTCACACAATGCTTCATATCTGCAAGAGACAAACAAGGTCTTAGGATTTTAAATGTAACAAATTTTTCCCACCCCCATATACAGAAAATAGGTAAAATTGCTCAAAAAAGTTATTGCTTTCTTCAGAAAACATAATAGCTCTTTCTGTGCTAGGAGATGGTCATTGAAAAGTAACCTAGTGCCCAGTCCTGGCTTATTCTATCTATACTCATTAGTGTTAAATTTGACTTTGTTTTTCTAGTATTCAGATTTCCTAATTGAATACAAGCTTTTCCTATGGGTCTATTGTTATAGTACAATGACATAGAAAGTGGAGCCCTTCCTTCTCTCAATTCTTTCTGACTCCATTATGTTATAGCAATAACTCTACATTGAGATGGTATGATAAGTTTGCTACATACAAAGCTATAAATCAACAGTTCAGTATCTGCTGTGGGCCAGATATTTAAGTTGTAAACTGAAAGAATTAAGCGATACCTGCAGATAGGGGCCTTACCTTCTAATAGGATATAGGTAATAGTACAACATCTCATCTTTTCCTGAATTTATTCATTTCCATATGTCAGTGTAAGTTGGAGCCAAATGAGTAAATCAGTCAAGTTATCCACCCTTAATAAATTAAATGACAATGAGTTACTCCCTGATTCCTTGATCTGGTGACAATACACCTCAACTGTTCACTAGGTGTAATTGATGCATGGAAACATTTCTTTCTTTTTAATATAAATTTATTTATTTTTAGTTTTCAACATTTACTTCCACAAGATTTTGAGTTCTAAATTTTCACCCCATCTCGCCCCTCCCCCCACCCCAAGATGGCATGCATTCTGAATATCCCTTCCCCTAGTCTGCCCTCTCTTCTATCTCTCCCCCCCTTCTCTTAGCCCCTTCCCCTTCTATTTTCTTGTAGGGCAGGATAGACTTCTGTACCCCATTTCCTGTATTTCTTATTTCCCAGTTGCATGTGAAAACATTTTTTTAAACATGTTTTTTAAAACTTTGGGTTCCAAATTTTCTCCCTTCCTCCCTCCCCACCCACCCTCATTGGAAAGGCAAGCAACTCAACATAGGTTATACATGTGCAGTTATGCAAAACACTTCCATAGTAGACATGTTGTGAAAAACGAACTCTATTTCCCTTAATCCTATCCTGCCCTCCCATTTATTCTATTCTTTCTTTTGACCCTGTCCCTCCTCAGAAGCATTTGCTTCTGTTACCCCCTTTCCCAATCTGCCCTCTTTCTATCATCCCCCTGCTGTCTTGTCCCCTTCTCCCCCTATTTTCCTGTAGGGTAAGATAGATTTCCATACCCAATTGAATGTGTATGTTATTCCCTCCTTAAGCCAAATCCTATGAGAATAAGATTCACTCATTCTCTTCATCTTCCCCATTTCCCCTCCACTGTAAGACCTTTCTTTTCTTTTGTGAGATAATTTACCCCATTCTGCCTCTCCTTTCTTCTTGTCCTACTATAATCCTCTCTCATCCCTTAATTTTATTCTCCAGATATGACCCCTTAATCTTCAACTCACCCTGTGCCATCTGTCTATCTCTCTATCTATCTATCTATCTATCTATCTATCTATCTATCTATCTATCTATCTATTATCTACATAGATGTAATTTTTCCCCCTCCAACTACCCTAATGCTGACAAAGGTCTCATGAGTTATAAATATCTTCTTTCCATGCAGGAATGTAAAAAGTTCAACCTTAATAAGTCTCTTATGATTTCGCTTTCCTGTTTACCTCTTCGTGTTCCACTTGAGCTTGTATTTGAAAGTGAAATTTTCTATTCAGCTCTGGTCTTCTCATCAAGAATGCTTGAAAGTCCTCTATTTCAATGAATGACCATTTTTTCCCTTGAAGTATTATACTGAGTTTTGCTGGGTAGGTGATTCTTGGCTGTAATCCTATCTCCTTTGCCCTCCGGAATATTATATTCCATGCCCTGCGGTCCTTCAATGTAGAAGCTGCTAAATCTTGTGTTATCCTGATTGTGTTCCCACAGTACTTGAACTGTTTCCTTCTGGCAGCTTGTAGTATGTTCTCCTTGACCTGGGAACTCTGTAATTTGGCTACAATATTCCTAGGAGTTTTCGTTTGGGGAGCTCTTTCAGGAGGAGATTGATGGATTCTTTCGATTTCTATTTTGCCCTCTGGTACTAAAATATCAGGGCAGTTTTCCTTGATAATTTCCTGAAAGATGATGTCTAGGCTCTGTTTTTTTTTGATCATGGCTTTCAGACAGTCCAATAATTTAAAAATTCTCTCTCCTGGATCTATTTTCCAGGTCAGTTGTTTTTCCAATGAGATATTTCACATTGTCTTCTATTTTTTCATTTTTTGGATTTGTTCTATAATATTGATTTCTCATAAAGTCTCTAGCTTCCAATTGCTCTATTCTAATTTTTAAGGAAGTATTTTCTTTAGTATTTTTGGACTTCCTTTTCCATTTGACCAATTTTTCTTTTTAGGGCATTCTTCTCCTCATTGGCTTTTTGAACCTCTTTTGCCATTTGAGTTAGGCTATTTTTTAAGGTGTTATTTTCTTCAGTATTTTTTTGGGTCTCCTTTAGCAAGCTGTTGACTTGTTTTTCATGATTTTCTTGCATCTCTCTCATTTGTCTTCCCAACTTTTCCTCTACTTCTCTTACTTGCTTCTTAAAATGCCTTTTGAGCTCTTCCAAGGCCTGGGACCAATTCATATTTTTCTTGGAGGCTTTGTATGTAGGAGCTTTGACTGCGTTGCCTTCTTCTGGTTGTATGTTTTAATCTTCTTTGTCACCAAAGTAAGATAATATGGTCTGACTGTTTTTGCACTGCTTGCTCATGATCACGGCCAATTATTTGAGTTATAAACTCTTTGTTAAGGTAAGAGTCTGCTTCCAATGTGGAGAATGTGCTGTCCCAAGCTTCGGGGTTTGTATAGCTGTTTTCAGAGATACTTGTAGAGACCTGTAAATTTTCAGTTCTTGCAAGGTGGTATGATAATGGATGAGGTGTTTACTCTTTTCCTGGCCTATGGTCTAGTCTGTTAGTGACCAGAAGCACTCCTTTCTGTCCTGGAGCTGTGAGGATGGTTTTCTTTCTGCAGTCACGACAAGGTCCACCACGCCAGCACCATGCCTTGCCCTAGGACTGCCAGCCAGAACTGTGACCCAGATCCAAGCATGAGCAAAGCAAGAGATTCCTGCCTCGGCACTGGCAAAGAGATCCCTGCAGTCCCCCTCTGATCAGCCACTCGATTCCCCCTCAGTCTGTGGGCTGGAAGCTCAGGACACAGCCACTGCCCAGGGACTGGTGCTCAGTGTTCTGCACTCTGCAACTGCTCTGAGACCTACCTTCTCTCCCCCCTCCTAAACAGCCTTTTCCCACTGACCTTCTAAGTTATCTTTGGTTTTCCTGGGTTGAGAGGTCTGGAAACCACCACAGCCGCCCTGATTCAGTCGTCTGAGGCCTGATCCAGGTTCACTATGTTATGCACACCCATGCGACACTGAGCTCCTCTCCCATCCCTGTGCTATATACCTTTCTGATCAACCATCTAGGTTGTCTTGGGCTGGAAATTTTCTTCACTCTGTCTTTTTGTGGGTTCTGCTGCTTGAGAATTTCTTTAGAGCCATTTTTTATAGGTATTTGGAGGGCTTTGGGGGAGAGCTCAAGCAAGTCACTGCTTTCACTCCGCCATCTTGGCTCCACCTTGAAACATTCTATATGAGACAGGACACTGGATTGGGGTTGTTGAGGGGATTATCCTCATTTTCAGGAACCTGTATGATTTGAAGGCCATAGTTGGGCTCAGAATAACTCGTTTTTGGTAGTGGAGAGAGGAGAGACTATTCCAAATAAGCCTCTTCAATGTCATGCATTGGTTGCACAAGAGTAGAGTGTTGAGTCCTAGACTTGGTCACAGACTAGTTCTCCCTTCTTTGGCTCAGGGAATCTTGTAAACATCCCTGGTATGAGGAAGACCTGAGTTCAAATCTGGCCTCCAACACTTTTTAGCTGTGTGACCCTGGCAAGTCACTTACCCTGGATTGCCACAAGAAAAAGAAAAGAAAATTGTAATTGCTTTTAGTATTCCATGGACTGTTTGCCTCCTCTATGGATCAATGTAAGTCAAGAAAAACAGATGCAACAGATGGGAAGAAAAATGGAAGAGTTTGAACCCAGAAGAAGGGAGCTGACACCTTGGTCAGTCCATCTAGCCCCATGAAATGTACTAGATATCAGTGGCAACCACTGAAGTCATATCAGTAGAATTATTGAGTTTCCTTACCCCAACCTTCTCAAGTACTTAAGAAAAAATTTCCCCATTGAACTATTAGTCATTCCCAGGTGTATTATTTCCCATCCACTGTGGAGGACCCTTCCCTCTCATCCTCTAATCCTGTGCTCATCTCATGAGGTTTAGTACTATGAAGTCATTAGTGTGCAGAGGCCAAAATGATTCTAACATGTGACCTTTCACTGATTGTTTACATTGTTTAAAATCTTAAATGTTTTTAGTATTGGAGTGTGACACTTTCACAGTCTATAAATATATAATAGGGTGTCACACTAGTGAAGTTGCATAGTCAATGACCCAGGTAACCCAGTCCACACTGACTCTGAAAAGAAGGTCAAGGTCTTCTGTGACAGATGGCTTGGAGGGAATACAGAGTCTCTTCCACAGAATTCATGATAGACTTCCCTTTCTAGATCATTTATCAAATTTTAATTTTAAAATACAGCAAGGGGTTGGGATGACAGAATATCCACCATATACCATGGGTACTCATTTCCTCCCAAACCAACACTTGTCTAAAGTTCCTAATGAATGTATCCAACACATATGAACTCAGCTTCCCTTCGTCACACATATTTTGCAGAGTACATACTCCTCCGCACTCTAGCTAACACTATTCCATTGCATGTGAAACCCTAAAAAGACCATAAAATAACATTCTACAAGAGATAGTGCAAGGTAACTACTTTTTTATTTTGTAGGTCCCATTTTTAATAGTACAGTAAAGGTGGACACCATGTTTTAACCATGTATCATTAATCCAATCCACTTGTCCTTGGCCAGAACTCATTGCTGACTCACCTTGCTCCTGGATATCCTATTGCACAGACAGTGATGAGGTTGTTTGTGACCTTAGAGTACAACATTAGTTTATTCTCTTCAAGGGATGGAGGAGGAAAGCTACCTGCAGGCACTTAGTCATCTGATTACAAATCACTCCCTCAGGGCACAGGGAGCAGTTGAAACAGCAGATGGGCTATCTCTCCAGAGGGGTTTGCCTGAATCCAGGCTGACAGCTCTCACTGCATGTGGCACAGGGAACCTAGTGACAGGGGAGTAAAAAGGCATGATGGCTCTCATAATAAACAGGAGAGAGAGGATGTGTGTCATTATCAGAAGGTGAATGATACTGATTTGGGGCAAAGTGATCTTATTTTATAAGAGAAATAAGAGAATTGTTCATATGGCAATGGAGCATGAGGCAGAAGGAGCACTGGGTGGAAAACAGAGACCTGGGTGCTAGTCCCATTTCTGCCACTAGCTGTGGGAAACTGACTGAACCTTTTAAATTTTGTCGATTTTAGTCATTTCTAAGCAGAGGAATTTGAATACAATGCTACCCCACAGTCCTTATTTTTTAGCATTTTGTAATTCTCAGTATCAGCTATGGCTTTTTAATAGTTATGATCCAAGTGACTGAAGGAAATGGAAGTGACTTATCTGAAATAGACTTAATCTGTCTGCATGAAGGATGCAGGACATAGGTAACTCAAAGATGAGACTGATTAGACTGTTCATTATAATTGAAAAGGTGAGTTCCATATCCCATAGAGAAAGAATTTGTTGGGTTCAGAAATCCAATGAGTTTCAGAAATTAGATGTCAAACTTGTTGCTCAGCTCCATAAATGTAAGGTCCTTTAGTGATTAAATGTAAGCTTATTTTTACTGAATTTACATAAGCAGTTGGGTGTCATCATTCAGAAAAATGCTAGATATTTGATGAAAGCACAAACCTTGGGAACAGAGGACACTGGGCCAATCACCACCCTTGTGTGTCTCAGTGTCTTATTTATGAGAAATGACAGGGCTGAGCAAGATGAGCTTCAATGTCCATTCCACCACTATCTCCAATAGTGCTAATGATCCCAAGTTTAAAATCTTCTGATAGATTGCCTATTTGACTTTTTTTCCCACCTAGCAGTTTCCTACAAAGGGAAATGAAATCAGTATGCAGGAGGATTGTCTACCTCTAAAAAAGAATGTGGAGTGAGCTAAGGAGGGTAAAATGTGTTGCCATGATTAGAGAGTAAGGTTGATATTGCAATTGTTTCTGCCCCTGGTATATGTCTAGGTCCATACTGTGGCCTCCTCATTGATGGTAAAATCTTCACCAGGCTGAGCCTTAGGGTTAAACTGTCCAACTTTCAGTAGAGCTGCAGCATCCTTATTGAACATTACATTGTTGAGGATTTTATACTGAGCCTCAGGGTTTCTGTTCTCATCCATAAACACCTGATCACCTGCACTGTTGTTAAATTGGATCTTCTTTAGAAATGAGTAGAGCTATAAGAGAAGAGAAATCTCAGTCACTGCCTGGTGCTTAAGGTCAGTAATCTGCCAGAATGAAGACCTATGAGTTGTTCAGGAAGTCAGTCCATTGTCACAATGATTAAATTAAGTATCTAATAACTGTTTCATCATATGTGGAGAAATTGAAATACAGAGGGATATAAAATGATTCTCTATTCTGAAGGACCTTATATCCCAATTGGAGAGAGAAGATGCATGCAAATAAAAACAGAAGTCATCTCTACAAGCTTTGTCCAAACTCCCATCCTTGCATGTTCTTAAGAAGACTAAATCTACCCCTCAAGCTTCCAGGCAGGTTGCTGAGGAGCTGTTGGTTTCTCTCTCCAGTGCCATTAGTTCAAGTCCCTCTATTTTATTGTGCCCTCCTCAAAGGTAACCACCAGTGATTAATGTCCCATGACAGTTAACGTATTAACATCAGTTAACTTTTACAAAAGGGAATTTACTCTATAGTTATAATAGGAATAGCTGTTCCAAAGCATTATCCCCTGAATAGGGATGAGGTTTTATTTTCCCATTTATCACTTCAATTCTTAGGAAGAGTGCATTCATTCTTAAAGCATTTGCCTCCTTTTCACATTGGCACTGTTCTGTCCTGCTGCCTTGCAAACCCAAACCCGTCTGCATTTTCCACGTTTTGCTCTGAAAACTGCAATTATATCACCACTATCATTGCCTCTGGAAAGGTCTAGTCAATGTACTGCCCTACTGCTCCACACACTGCTGTTGTGAGTTCTCAGAACAAATGGCCCCAGACTTCATTGATATGTTGCTTTAAGCCATCATGTCTTGCTTACCTCCTCAAACTTCTCTGCACTCATTGGACTACTCCATATTACTAAATTAGTTCCTTTTTGTCAGTACAAACTTCTGCTTTAAACCCATCAAACTACAGATCTCACTTAATTATTATGATAGCCAGCTGGATCCTAAGGCTATTGGACAACAATAGGTCTCTGCCCAAGCACCACTTAATGTCTATCTTTTGGGCCTTCTAAGCTCAGAGTGACTGTAAATAATAAGTGTTTCTCTTTTGGTCAACAAGCCTGAGGGTCTTCCCCTCCCAGTTTGAGTTTTGTTATTAAAAGACCATCCTTTGACTCATTTCTTAAAGAGGCCAATTCAGTGAATGGGCATTATCTCACTCAAAGTGAGAACCTGAAAAGAACTTAGACCAAAGTCTCCTATTGTATCCTGAGCCAACTCCAGGCTTGTTGATGAATATCTGGCCACTGGGCTCAGATGGCTCTGGAGGAGAAAGTGAGGCTGGTGATCTTGCACAGCCCTCTCTCACTGAAATCAAAGTCAATTGCAAGTGATGTCATCAGATCACTCATGTCATGGTCCTCTTGAAGAATGAAGGGCAAATACAATAATGAAAAGGATATGGGCAAGAATATATGTTCTTAGTAGCCATCATGAAAACTACTTAGTACTGGCTAAGAAATAGAATGGTGGATTAGTGGAATAGGTTAGGTACACAAGACACAGTAGTCAATGACTAAAGTAACCTACTGTTTGATAAACCCAAAGACCCCAGCTTCTGAGATAAGAACTCACTATTTGACAAAAACTGCTGGGAAAACTGGAAAAGAGTATGGCAGAAACTAGGCACAGACCAAAATCTATACCACATACCAAAATAAAGTCAAAATGAGTACATGATTTGATAGAAAGGCTGATAACTATAATCAGACCGGGAGAGCACGGAACAGTTTACCTGTCAGATTTGTGGAAAACAAAGAATTTGTGACCAAAGAAGACAAAGTGAACATTATGAAATGCAAAATGGCAAATTTTGATTACATTAAATTGAAAAGGTTTTGCATAAACAAGCCAATGCAACCAAGATTAGGAGGGAAGCAGAAAACTGGGAAAGAATTTTTACAGCCAGTGTCTCTGATAAGGACCTCACTTCTAATATATATATGGAGGGAGAGAGAGAGAGAGAGAAGGAGAGAGAGAGAGAGAGAGAGAGAGAGAGAGAATGAGAACTGAATGAAATTTATAAAGAATACAAGTCATTCCCCAACTGACAAATGTTCAAAGGATATGAGTAGGCAGTTTTTAGTGAAGAAATTAAAGCTGTCTATAGTCATATAAAAAATGCTCTAAATCACTATTGATTAAAGAAATGCAAATCAAAGCAACTCTGAGGTACCATGTCACACCTATCAGATTGGCTAACATGACAAAGCAGCAAAATAAGAAATGTTGGAGAAGATGCAGGAAAATTGGAACACTAACACAGTGTTGTGGAGTTGTGAACAGGTCCAACCATTTTGGAGAGCAATTTGGAACTATGCCCAAAGGGCTATAAAAATATGCAAACCCTTTGACCCAGAAATGGCACTTCTAGGGCTAAATCCCAAAGAGATTATACAAATGGGAAAAGGACCCACGTGTACAAAAATATTCATAGCAGGTGTTTTTGTGGTGGCAAAGAGTTAGAAATGGAGAGGATGCCCATCAATTGGGGAATGGCTGAGCAAGTTGTGGTATATGAATGTAATTGAATGCTATTGTGCTATAAGAAATGATGAACAGGCTGACTTCAGAGAAACCTGGAAAGACTTGTATGGTCTGATGCTGAGTGAAATGAGTAGAACCAAGAGAGCGTTGTACACAATAACAGCCATGTTGTGTGATGTCTAATATTGATAAAGTTAATCCTTCCCAACAATACAAGGATCTAAGACATCTCCAAAGGTCTCGTGATGGAAAATGTTATGTACATCCAGAGAAAGAACTATGGAATTGGAATGCAGATCAAAGCATACTATTTTCTCTTTTTTTCTTCTGTTTTGTTTTGTTCCTTCTTTCTCGTGGTTCCTCCTATTGATTCTCGTTCTTCTTTACAACATGACTAATGTGAAAATATTTTTCATAGGAATGTATAGGTGGAGACTATATCAGCTTGCGCGTCATCTTGGGGAGAGAGAGGGAGAAAATGTAAAACTCAAAAGCTTCTGGAAGTGATTTTTGAAAATTAAAAATAAATTAGTTTTAAAAAATACATATTCCTTAAAAACAGACAATTCACAGCCTGAAATAGTGAATGTAATTCTGGAATTTCAGTCACTGGGATAATGTGGGGGAGGGAAAAATTTTTCAGCATATTAGGATGACTCCCCAAAGTCATCTTCATCCCCTCACACTAAGGACTATACTGTCTCCATGCAAACATAACCTAAAATGAAATATTTTAAAAATCTATTGAGATTTTAAGCCCAAAATTGATTTTTGCCAAATTAACTGGATTGATTCAGATTTTAAAATTCCTTTATATTTTGTTGAATTACCCAGATTAAAAAACTGACTGATTGTCATTCTTCTCAGCTATGGGCAGATAATATTACTGGAGTTAAAACAGATTTATTCTACTTGTTCACTTCCAGGATATTTATGCAGACATTGCTCATCTTCAGGTCTCTAGATACAATCTGGTCCAGCTGATTTTGCTGCTACACTTATTTTGGGAAGTTCTTGGAATGAGACATTTTCTACTTACATACCATAGTTCATTTCCTGAATATGATGGAGAGCCATCTCAGTGCATTCTGCCCTGCTTGGACCAGTTGTGAATCTGGGCCTTTGGTCTGAGGTAGTGTAATGTTGTGGACAAAGTACTGAGGATAAAATCAGGAAGCCCTGAGTTGTTGTCCTGCCTTATTCACTAACTGGCTCTGTCACCTGGGCAACCTTTTCCACCTTTCTCTGCCTCACTTACCTTATCTACATCATCAGAATAATAATAGCAACTGACTGTCATGGTTCTCCTGAGGATGGAATGAAATAATGCATTTGAAGTGCTTTGTACTCTTTGCTGTGCTAAACAAATTCTGGTCATTATAACTTATGAGTCATAAAATTTAGTAAGGGAATAAGCAAGCTAGAGATGGTCCAGATAAGGACAACCATGCTTGTGAGGTCTATTTAAACCTCAAAATACAAGAGTGATTTTGATAGAACTGGGGCTGTTTATTCCAGGAAGAGAAGGCTTAGAGGAGCCATGATGACTATCTTTTCAAGTATTTTAATGACTTTCATGTGGAAGAAGTTCTCCACCCCTGGAAGAGGGAAATATATGAGAGTAAGCCCTATGAGGCAGTGGCAGAAAGTTCCTAGAGGGCAGAGCCCAGAACAGATAGATACATTAGAAATTTAACAGCATGAAGAATACAGAAAAAAACCCCAGATAATTATTGGCATCATAAATCAGAGGAGGGTCTAGATGTGATAGAAAGAGATGAACAATAAGAAATCCTTTTTGAAAAAAGGCCATAAAATGACTTGTATTCTTATAGATTTGATGGTTAAATAATATTTTTATATGAGACCTTTGTCTGATAAACTGACTATAAAACTTGTTTTCCCACTTTTCTGCTTTCCCCCTGATCTTGGCTACATTTATTTGTAGAGAACCTTTGTAACTGTGCTCTCTATCTCTAGTTTATTCAGAGATGTTAAGCAATGCCAGCTGCACCTAGTGCTAGCAAAGGGCCCCTTGTGATCTCTGTATTAAGAGTTGTCTTTCCCCCTTACTGTCACTAGGGTTCAAACTTCAAGTGGATGTCTTTGCATCTGCTGCTGTCATCCCACTTTCAAGGCCAGCCTCTGATGCTAGTGCTGCTGCTGCTGCATGTGCTCTGGGAAAACCCCCACCACAGTGTCATAGCCTTCTGTTGCTGATCTCCAAAATTTGTCTTAGGCTGGAAAATGTCTCACTCACATTTTGTTGGCTCTTCCACTCCAAAATTTGAAATAAGGTGTTATTTAAAAGTCGTTTGAAGGGGAATGTTGGGGGCGTTCATCTGGGTTGCTGCTTCTATTCTACCATCTTGCTACAGTATCAGCTAACTTTTTTTTTAAATAAAGAAGAAAAGCAAATTACCAGTCTCAAAAAATGAAAAGGGCAATTTCACCACCAATGAAGAAAAAACGTAAGGCAATTATTCAAAAATTTTAAACCACTATGTGCTACAATCTAACAATCTAAGTGAACTAGATGAACATTTCAAAAAACATAAATTTTCCAAAACCACAAAAAAGATATAGTTAAACAACTCAATCTGAGAAAAAGCATTTGAACAAGCCATGAATGATGTCCCTGAGAGAAAAACTATAGGACCAGATGGATTTACAAGTGAATTTATATCAAAAATTTAAGGAATGATTAATTCCAATATTATATAAATTGTTTGGAAAAATAGGTTTTAAAAAAATAGTCCCATAAAATTGTTCATATGACGCAAATATGGTTTTGATACCTAAGCCAAAGAGAACAAAAACCAAGAAAGAAAATTGTAGGCCTGTTTTCTAATGAATATTAATGAAAATTTTTAAATAAAATACTAGTAAGATTGTTGTTTCCTGCTGAAAGTGGACCAACATGACATCACTATGTCTGGCTGTGGCTAATTAGAGCAACATAAGTTTGAAAGGTTCTATCACAGATCAGGCGCATAGTTCATATGAACATTTGAAGTGGAGATGTCTTTAAATTTGCACATACCATCTTTCCTTTGAACCACCGCGATTGCCAATCATACTTTCTTCAGAGAGCACAATGCATTCTTTGATGTTGGCATCCCATGCTGGGCAGCCTTAAGCAGATGTCTCCCCTGTCTCACAATCAATACCAATGTTCTTCAGAGAGACCTTGAGAGTGTCCTTGTATGGCTCCATGTGAGTCTTCTTCCCTCTCCCAAACCCTTCCTTCTTTTCAACTTCCCTATTACAGTTGAGAGTACCACTTTATTCCCAATCACCCGGGCCCTGAAGTATTATCCTTAACTCCTCACTCATTCTCACCCTCTCATATCCAATCTATTACCAAATATTGATGATATAACTTCGTATCACATATTTGCCATCATCTCTCTGCATCCATTGCCACAACTCTGTTTCATGCCCTCAACACTGCCTACCTGGACTCTTCCAATAGTGTGATGGGTGGTCTGCCTTCCATAAGTCTCTCCCCACTATAGATCTTTCTGACTCTAGTTCTCTCTCCACTCAGCTGTCAAAGGAATTTTCCTAGATTTCAAATCTGATCTTATAAATAGCTATTACATTAATTCACATGATTATAAACTGCAGCATCAAGTATGAAATCCTCTGTTTTACTCCAGAGTCCTCCACAACCTGCCCCCTACTTTCCAAAAATATATTCCAGCATCCAGTGACACTGGCATCCTCATTGTTTGTCAAAAAAAAAAAAAGACACTTCATCTCTTAGCTTTAGGCCTTCCCATTATCTTTTATGCCTGGAGTATTGTTGCTCCACATCTATGCTTCCTGGATTTTCTGGATTCTTTCAAGTCGAAGCTAAAACTCCACCTTCTGTAGGGGCACTTCATAATCACCCTGAATTTAATGCATTCCCTCTGTTGATTATTTCAAGTCTATGTTGTATGTATCTTACTTATACACAGTTCTTTGCAAGTAATATCCACCATTGGGCTAAAATACTAGAAATCAGAGACTATTTTAACCTCTCTTCTTATCCCAGGCCCTTAACACAGTACCTGACTCATAGCAGGCACTTAATAAGTTATTGTTGGCTGAATGATTCCTAACTGAAATACTCTTTGAGGATCCCAGCCTATGCAAACTCTGGTCAGACTTCCATTGCCTGGCAATGGAAAACACACAATTTTAAAGGAATATTACTTGCCACGGATGAGGAACCCAGCTTTCTTCTTCTACCATGGATCCTTTTTCTAATTTCATCAGGAACATTTCATGGCTGGTCCAAGCCACAGCATAAACACCATTGTAGATGGTGTAACTCAAGTCAGATATGGTTATGTCAAAGTAAAGTAAAGGCAAAGTCTCCAAGGAAGCATTTGCTAAACATTCTTCTTGTTTCAGGTTTTCAGGGTCATCTGTACATCTGAATGTTGAGAGCCAGAATTCTTTCAATAAAATGTCCTCTGAGTACTTAGCAGGGTTCAGTGTCCTGAGAAAATTCATAAAACCAGGAACTTCACTCGTGAGATGTGAAAATGTAAGTGCCCCATGGAAACTATATCCATCAATATCTCTGGGTCTCATGGTAACGTCCCAGTGAGAAGTGGTGACCCACACCTTGTAATTTGCAAGAAAAGGAAATTGTGAATATCTCAAGATCATTAATGAAGCTGTGTCACCATGAATGAAAATCACTCTGGTTGGTGATGCCATGATCTTGGGCATGAATGCCATGTGTGATTCTGTGTATCTTCTCTCACTAACAGGGATCTTCTCTGTGAAGTACACATAGACACCATTATTTGCCATCTCCAATGTCAATTTGTGAAGGAATTCCTCACCTCTCAGATCATCTACTGTCATCAGGGCTACCCATGTCCACTCAAAGTGAGTCGTCAATCTGACCACACCTTTATGTAGGGAAGAGTCCCTAGGGGCCATTTGGTAAAGAGAAGGAAACTGCACCTTGTCACTCAGCATGGGATCAAATGGCCCAAAGGTGATCTGGATGTGAAAGAAGTATTGGGAAATCTGCGATCTAAGAATGTGATTACGATGTAAGTGTAAATGTGGGATTGAAACCAATCAACTCCATTTTAGATTTGATATTTTAATTGGGTGAGACTACATCTGAATCAAAACCTTAAATTAATTTTCTTTGAAGTCACTGATTGCGCAAAATGAGGGTGAACAGGATATCTATTTCAATAGCCTGGGAAATGGGTTCGTGCCTCTAGAGATCATCTATAGGTTGTCAGTGGAGCTCAGAGGAGAAAGTAATTCCAGAAATTGTAGTGGATGACTGTCAACAAACCTCTGCAATGCAAAGCCAAGAATGAGCCATAGAAAAAAAGACAGAAATCAAGGAGAGTCATAGGCTCTCACACTGTGGGAAATGCCAAGAAAATATTGGCTCTTTCATCTGCTTCCCCTTCGTGTGCCTGTCTATCCAGAGACCTACAATGTAACCTGTTGTTTCATTACTCAAACATTTAGGGTAAGCCCAGGTTTTCTTCAACCATAAAGAAGCCAGAAGTTGATTAGAGATAAATATAAATGTAGTGTTAGACAACTTATCTTTACATATCAAGATTTTTTATTGTAACTGAACTTATCATAACTTTCAACAAAACTCAAAAAATGAAAATGAAGGAACCACAGGGACACTTAAACAGGCCAATTATTTTAATGGTGTAAAAATTAAGTGTGTAAAAGTCCCCATTCTCCCCATGGCATCTTTTCCATATTAGGAGAAAGGCTGTGGATTTCACTGAGATACCTAATGCATTTTGCTTTCCCTAAACCTTTGCATTTATTCATTTACCCAAGCCATCTAGAAGACAATTGTTTATTATAGAAAAACAATCTGATTTTTCTGTTTTATCTGCTTCATAATGTGTGCTTTACATCTCAAGCCCAAATGGCACTGAGAACATATTCCTACTTCTTGTCCTTTTTTCCTGCTATGGTAGATTCCCCAGCTAAAATTATTGTACTTTACTTGTAGTGGGTATGATATATGTATGCAAAATAACAAAACAAAATTGAACACCATGTGCACGTGTGTTTGTGTTTGCATGTGTGTGTGTATGTTCATGAGACAAAGAGCATGGTTGATATCAAAGTGAATTTGCAGTGTTTAAATGTTGAACTAGGACAGCTAGGTGGCACAGTGGGTAGAATGTCAGGTCAAGAGTCTGGAAGACCTTAGTTCAAATCCAGTCTCAAACACTTACTAGCTGTGTGATCCTGGGCAAGTCATTTAACCTTGTTGGACATAGTTTCCTCATCTGTAAACTGAGCTGGAGAAGGAAATGGGAAACCACTCTAGTATCTTTAGCAAGAAAACCCAAAATAAGGTCATGAAGAGTCAGTCATGAATAAAATGTATGAAAAACAACATGTTGCACTCAGAGTTGTCCAGGCTGGCAGTTTTTGTCATTGACAGTGGAACACTGATTTTTCCTTAATAAGACATTTAGAAAAGTCTGTACATGAAGATGTGAGATGAATATAAATATCATCACTATGATTCTGAAAGTGGTAGCTTATGCATTCATGTTCAGATCTCATATGCCTAAACACAAAATATTAAGCCAGCTTATTAAGAAAGTCATGAGTAACTGGGGAAGGGTTCAATTTCACATTCAGTTCAAAAGTTCCTAACCCCCCAAAATTGATTCACAATGTGTTTGACACTTACTGAACTTGAAAAATTAGGTTTTTGCATCAAACAAAGAGAACTCAAGTTAACTGGTAGTGGCAAAGAATTGGGACTTGCAGGGATACTCAGCAATTGGGGAATGGCTAAACAAGTTATGCTATATCATTTTGATGGAATACTACTGTGGTATAAGAAATCATGAACTCAATGATTTTTAGAAAAACATGTAAGGATTTCAATGAAATAATGAAGACCAAAATGAGTAGAACCAAAATAACGTTGTATACATTAACAACAATATTGTTTTAACAAAGACTTTGAGCAAATGAGCTTTTTTTGAATATAATATATACCCAGATTGACTTAAAGGACATATGAAGAAAGGTGCTATCTGCATGAAGAGAAAATATATGTAGAATAATTTTACATATATATATGTACATCTTTGTGCCTAGTGGTAGCCATCTCTGGGACAGGGGTGAGGGAGAAAAGAAAAAAAGAAATTTAGAAGATAATTCTGTTGTATATGCGAAAGAAATAGCAATTTGAGCATAGTAGATTTGCAGTTTCATATGTAATCACCTTTTTTGTACAATGTTATAAAAATGCTTATTTCATTCCATATATTAAAAATAAAAATTTTAAAAATTTTAAATCTTAAAAAAGAATATCTTGGAAGCAGAGTCAGGATTACAGAGAATTTAGCAGCTTCTCCATTAGAGAACCAAAGGGCTTGGAATGTAATATTTCAAAGAGCAAAGAAGTTAGGATTACAACCAAGAATCACCTACCCAGAAAAAACTGCATATAATTTTTCAGGAGGAAAAAAAAGTGGATATATAACAAAATAGGTGACTTTCAAGTGGTCCTAATTAAAAGACCAGAACCAAATTTTAAAAATTCATTTTCAAATACAAGAACCAAGAGAAACAGAAAAGGTGAAAAAAAGAAACAATCGAATATATGAGATTTAATAAGATTTGTAACTCTTAAAAACTTTATCACTATAAGGACAATTAGAAGTTGTGTACACAGAGGGTATGAGTGTGAGATTACTTTAATGGGATTATATAGAAAAAAATAAAATTAAGGAGTGAGAAAGATTACACTGGAAGAAGAGGAAAGGGGAAGATAGAATGTGGTAAATTATCTCATATGAAAAGGTGCAAAAACCTTATTACAGTGGAGGGGAAGATAGGAATGTGGAGGAGACATCATTTGAGCCCTACTCTCGTTACAATTGGTTCAAAGAGGGAATAACTGGGACAGTCAGTTGGAGATAGAAATCTATCTTGCCCTGCTGGGAATTAGGATGGGATGGGGTAAGTAGAGGCAGAAGGAACTGGCAGAACGGAGGGTAGATTGGGGGAGGCTGTATTCGGAAGAAAAGCATTGCCAAGGAGGGAAAAGGTGACAGGAGAGAGAAGCATAAACAGGAGGAAAAAATAGAAAGGAGAGAAATGCACAGTTAGTAATTGTAACTGTGATTGTGAATGGGATGAACTCTCCCATAAAACGGAAGCAGATCACAGAGTGGATTAAAAAACAGAATCCTACAATAAGTCGTTCACAGAAAACACCTTTGATGCAAAGAGGCACACACAGAATAAAGATAAGGTGCTGGAGCAGGATCTAATATACCTCAGCTGACGTAAAAACAGCAGGGATAGCAATCCTGATCTCAGACAAAGCAAAAGGCAAAATAGATCTAATTAAAAGAGATAAGGAAGGAAACTACAGCTTCCACAAAGGTACCATAGACAATGAGTAATGTGAATACTGAACATATATACAAGTGGTATAGCATCCAGATTCTTAAAGGAGAAGTTAAGTGAGTTATAGGAGGAAATAGCCAATAAAACTATACTACTGATTCCTCAACTTTTTGCTCTCAGAACTAGATAAATCTAACCAGAAACTAAACAAAAAAGAATTTAAGGAGGTGAATAGAATTTGAGAAATGTTTTATATGACAAATGTCTGGAGAAAATGGAATGGGGATAGAAAGGCATAAAACTTTTTCTCAGTATTACATGGCACCTACACAAAAATTGGCCATGTATTAAAGAATAAAAACTTCATAACCAAATGGAGAAAAGCATAAATATTCAATAGATCCCTTTCAGATCATAATGCAATAAAAATTACATTCAATAAAGCACAGTGAAAAGATATACTAAATTGAATTGGAAAGGAATCTAATCCTAAAGAGTAAGTGAGTCAAAGAATAAACCATAGATACAATTATTAATTGCATTAAAGGGAATGACAGCAATGAAACAGAAAACTAAAATTTATGGGATACAGCCAAAGCAGTATTTAAAGGAAGGGGTTTAGGGTGTATTCAGGGAAGACTAGCACCTCTGCTGTGAGGGCTGCTGAACCCTTTTCATGGCTGCTTTCCAACTTTGGTGTCTGCCTGTTTCACCTAACTTTCACCTTTGGCTCCGAGAAACTGCAGCATGCCCAGTGGCCACACGTTGGTAAACCATTTCTACAGATGATCTAAACCAGATGAGAGTAACTGAGGTTGTCTGAAACCCTTCAATAAGTTACAGGGATGTCCAGCCAACACATGTGAAGATTGCCCCTAGTGGAATGGGTGGATGGAAACAATTTGTTCCAATGGGCCATGACGGCTCACAGCTTGATTAACCATCAAAGACACCAGTCATCCACTGCATTGACAGATGTCACCAATCATCTTGATTTTTGTCATGTCTGATGACTGGGGAAAAAAATGAGGCTGATTACTTCAAATAACTGTCTCACATATATCCGATTTAAGCACAAAATATAATTCATACCATTTTTATCATTTTTGCCTACCTCCAAATCCTGTGCTGACAGGCAAGTGATGAAGCAATAGTTGTGGATACAATGGAAGGAGAAGGTACAACCATGTCCACAAGTGGCCCGGGGCATAGTGTGGTCATCTGAGTGGACCAAAGGGAGGGTCCAATTCAGCAGTCGCTTGGGTGTCTGAGCAGCCTTTTGGAAAGACTGCAGAGGAAGGGGGCAGAAAAGGTTGCCTAGAAATTGTCTGCTTCACCTGACCCTGGGATAGGTAACCTGAGGCCTTGAGGCCTCATGTGGGCTTCTAAATACTTAAGGATAGCCTTTTGACTGAATCCAAAATGATCTGGAAGGTCACATGTGGCCTGAAGGCTTCAGGTTCCCCACCCCTGCCCTAACCTGACCCTGGCCTAATTACCATGGCAGGTGGGGATCTCATTCTGTGGCCTAAACAAAAAAAAAATGTACAAAAACTTTTGTGAAGATATTTCCACTTGCTATTGGTACATGCAATGTGTGCACACCTATGGACAATATGAAACCCAGTAGATATGAGAGACAAACAGCTCTTATTTAGAGAGAACTCAGCAGGTATTCATTAAAATAGCAACCCTGAGTGCCAGCCCTGAAGGATGGCAAATGAAGGTCAGCTTACAGAAGTCAGAACTGGAGGGGCCATAGTCAAGGGGAGCACTGTGAATGTGGCACAGGTTTTGCAATCAAAATTAATCCAGCCCACTAGCTGTAGACTTCCCAAACCGATTGGATGACAGGCTTATGATAATGTGATCACTAATTGCAGGAATTGCTCAAATAGGAAAAAAATTAATCAAATGATAAGAATACATATTCCCCAGCTGATAATAGCAAAGGTCAGAGAATCATTAGAGAGTATGAACAGAAAAACTTTAATTTTGCTGTGAGAGTTAAGGGTCAATCACAGTCTTTCACAATAGCCTAGAGGCAATGGTACAGTGATTGGTCTTTGAAGTGAAAGCCAAAGTAGACTTTGAGAAGCATAACCACCTCTGTGACTTCAGACATTCATATTGTCATGCATTTCATAGTGTGAGGGAGAGTGGAAATTTGTATTGGTAAGCTCCTTTTTTTTGTGAGTAGGTCATCTGATTAAGGTGCCCTTCCTTTCCCCTCTCCAACAATTAAAAGACACTGTAATCATTCTTACCTAGAACCTGCACTTTCCATATCAATGCTCACTATTCCTTCCATTGAAAAAAGAATCTTTTGGGCAAAGAAAACTGATAATAATATTCATAGACAATATATCACATAAGGATGAAACACCGATAATATGATGTAGTGCTTAAAGCAATGAACAAGTATGACACACATATGGGTTATAGTCTCAGCCCACCCATCAATTTTACTTGAGACTTTGGGGAAGCTGTTTCATCCCCCTGATGCTCACTTTCTCTGGTTAGTGGGAAATTAGACCTGCAAAATCGCTAGGATTACTTCAGTGATAGAAGTCAGATGACATTGACTGTGTCTTTGATAATAAAGGGGGTGCAGTGCTCAAGGGCAGGCCCACTCTCTCCCATGAGTAAGTTTTCAAAATTATACTGGTGATGTCATTGTGGTAGGAATTTCTGGGCAAGATGCAACTTCTCCCAGTCCAAGTTTTTACCTTCTTTGAAATGTATTGTCTCTGAGAGTAGCTTTAGAGTACTGAGAGATTAAGGGGCTCAGCCAAGGTCACATAGCCACTATGTAGAGGAGGTAGATTTTTTACCTTGGGCCTCCTGATCCCACTGCCTCCTAGGATCTGATAAAGCCTCGGAAAGAACAGGGTCAATATCACCCACCTGTGGATAATTGTAGAGCTCCAGCAGGGTCTCCATCTGGACAGACAGAGCTGATGTGGCTCCTCCAGTAAGAGCCACAGACTTGTGCTGCCCCCAGCAACTGTAGTTAGGGATGAGCTTGCCCTGCCCTAACAGGCACCACGGGGAGCTCTCCAAGGTCCTTTCATCACTGTGGTAGGTGTTGTAGAGGTGGAATCCCAGGGTAAGCTTGGGCAACAGGTTAGGGTTCCTGTTGATCTCCTCTACAGCAAACATTAGGGTCAGGGCGTGTTGGTAATTTTTATACAGCCACCTCAGATGGAGATAATCAGAAACCATTTACAAAGTCTGTAAAAAGAATGTGCTTAAGGAAGGAGGATGTTCAAGCCATGTGAGGGTTAAACCTAAGGACTGTAGCCGATTTTGGTTATACTAATAATGGCCTCCTTTGTTCATATGCTGTTTCCTTCTTGTGATTGGAATATTTAAGAGTATTCCATTTGGGTTCCTAGTTTGTCTCTGCCTGGCAGAGGCACTCACTCATTCATTCATGCAATCACTCACTCACTAATTCATTCATGCATTTAAGAAAGATATAATGAACACTTACCATTTCAGAATTATAGAGTCTGAGATTTTGAAAACAACTCAGAAGTCATCTAATCTAACATGTCCTTACAAGGGATCTGTACTCTAACATTTCTTATAATGAATATAATAGCTTCCTGTAAGAGATAAATCAAGTGATCCTGGAAAGTTCAAAAAACTAAGAATAATCC
>NW_027556358.1:0-12393 GCF_003287225.1 Phascolarctos cinereus
TCTTTTACAAAACTGCAAAGAAAGAATATGAGGAATTTTAGCAAGTGCGGAGAAAATCTCAACCATACAACGCTGTTTCTGTATAACCGTGTCCTGCCTGGACCGAATTGCTTAGAGAACGTTTGAGTTAACCTTCCACTTTTCTCTTTGAAGCAATGAGATATGTTGGAGATGATAGATGTCCTGGTTTAGCATCCCTCTCTTTACCAACTGCAATAGATAGAATACGAGGAATGTTAGCAAATGCTGAGAAAATCTCAACCATAGAACGCTGCTTCTGTATAGCCGTGTCGTGCCTGGACCGAATTGCTTAGGAAACGTTGGAGTTATCCTTCCATTTTTCTCTTTGAAACAAATAGATATCTTTGAGATGTCAGATGTCCTGCGTTAAGCTTCCCTCTCTTTACAAACTGAAAAAGAAAGAATAAGAGGAATGTTAGCAGGTGCTGAGAATATCTCGACCATATAACGCTGGTTCTGTATAGCCGTGTCGTGCCTGGACCGACTAGCTTAGAGAACGTTGCAGTTGTCCTTCCACTTTTAACTTTGAAACAAAGAGATATCGTTTAACAGTTGGATGTCCTGCGTTAAGGTTCCCTGTCTTTACAAACTGGAAAAGACAGAATACGATGAATGTTAGCAGGTGCTGAGAAAATCTCAACCATACAGCGCTGGTTCTCTATAGCCGTCTTCTGGCTGTACCGAATTGCTTAGAGAACGTTTGAGTTACCCTTTCACTTTTCTCTTTGAAACAAAGAGATATCTTTGAGATGTTAGATGTCAAGCGTTAAGCTTCCCACTCTTTACAAACTGCAAAAGAAAGAATACGAGGAATGTTAGAAAGTGGTGAGAAAATCTCGACCATACAACGCTGGTTCTGCATAGCCGTGTCGTGCCTGGACCGAATTGCTTAATGAACCTTGGAGTTATCCTTCCGCTTTTCTCTTTGAAACAAAGAGATATCTTTTAGCAGTTCGATGTCCTGCGTTAAGCTTTCCTCTCTTTACAAACTGAAAAAGAAAGAATAAGAGGAATGTTAGCAGGTGCTGAGAAAATCTCAACCATACAACGCTGGTTCTGTATAGCCGTGTACTGCCTCAACCGAATTGCTTAGAGAACGTTGGAGTTATCCTTCCACTCTTCTCTTTCAAAGAAAGAGATATATTTTAGGAGTTCTATGGGCTGTGTTAAGCTTCCCTCTCTTAACAAACTACAAAAGAAAGAATACGAGGAATGTTAGCAGGTGCTGAGAAAATCTCAACCATACAACGCTGGTTCTCTATAGCCGTCTTCTGGCTGTACCGAATTGCTTAGAGAAAGTTGGAGTTATCCGTCCACTTTTGTCTTTGAAACAAAGAGATGTCTTTGAGATGTTAGATGTCCTGCGTTAAGCTTCCCTCTCTTTACAAACTGCAAAAGAAAGAATATGAGGAATGTTAGCAAGTGCTGAGAAAATCTCAACCATACAACGCTGCTTCTGTATAGCCGTGTACTGCCTAGGCCAAATTGCTTAGAGAACGTTGGATTTATCCTTCCACTTTTCACTTTGAAACAAAGAGATATCTTTGAGATGTTAGATGTCAAGCGTTAAGCTTCCCACTCTTTACAAACTGCAAAAGAAAGAATACGAGGAATGTTAGAAAATGCTGAGAAAATCTTAACCATACAACGCTGGTTATGTATAACCGTTTCCTGCCTGGACCGAATTGCCTCGAGAACGTTGCAGTTATGTTTCCACTTTTCTCTTTGAAACAAAGAGATATCTTTTAGCAGTTTGATGTCCTGCATTAAGGTTCCCTGTCTGTACAAACTGCAAAAGAAATAATACGAGGAATGTTAGCAGGTGCTGAGAAAATCTCCACTATACAACGCTGGTTCTGTATAGCCGTGTCGTGCCTGGACCGAATTGCTTAGAGAACGTTGGAGTTAAGCTTCCACTTTTCTCTTTGAATCAAAGAGCTATCTTTGTGATGTTAGGTGGCCTGCGTTAAGCTTCCCTCTCTTTACAAAATGCAAAAGAAAAAATACGAGGAATGTTAGCAAGTGCTGAGAAAATATCAACCAAATAACTCTGCTTCTGTATAGCAGTGTCGTGCCTGGACAGAATTGCTGAGAGAACGTTTTAGATATCGTTCCACTTTTCTCTTTGAAACAAAGAGATATCTTTGAGATGTGAGATTTCCTTTGTTAAGATTCCCTGCTTTTACAAACTGCAAAAGAAAGAATACGGGGAATGTTAGCAAGTGCTGCGAAAATCTCAAGCATACAACTCTGGTTCTCTATAGCCGTCTTCTGGCTGTACCGAATTGCTTAAAGAACGTTGGAGTTATCCTTCCACTTTTCTCTTTGAAACAATGAGATATCTTTTAGCAGTTGGATGTTTTGCGTTAAGGTTCGATCTCTTTACAAACTGCAAAAGAATGAATACGAGGAATGTTAACAAGTGCTGAGAAAATCTCAACCATACAACGCTGCTTCTGTATAGCCGTGTGCTGCCTGGACCGAATTGCTTAGAGAACGTTTGAGTTACCCTTCCACTTTTCTCTTTGAAACAAAGAGATATGTTGGAGATGTTAGATGTCCTGCGTTAAGTTTCCCTCTCTCTATCAACTGCAATAGAAAGAAAACGAGGAATGTTAGCCAGTGCTGAGAAAATCTCAACCATACAACTCTGCTTCTGTATAGCCGTGTCCTGCCTGGACCGAATTGCTTAGGGAACCTTGGAGTTATCCTTCCACTTTTCTCTTTGAAACAAAGAGATATCTGTTAGCAGTTGGATGTCCTTCGTTAAGGTTTCCTGTCTCTACAAACTGCAAAAGAAAGAATACGAGGAATGTTAGCAGGTGCTGAGAAAATCTCGACCATACAACGCTGGATCTGTATAGCCGTGTCGTGCCTGGACCGACTTGCTTAGAGAACGTTGCAGTTCTCCTTCCACTTTTCACTTTGAAACAAAGAGATATCGTTTAGCAGTTGGATGTCCTGCGTTAAGGTTCCCTGTCTTTACAAACTGCAAAAGAGAGAATACGAGGAATGTCAGCAGGTGCTGAGAAAATCTTAACCATACAACGCTGGTTATGTATAACAGTTTCCTGCCTGGACCGCATTGCTTAGAGAACGTTGGAGTTATCCTTCCACTTTTCTCTTTGAATCAAAGAGCTATCTTTGTGATGTTAGGTGTCCGGCGTTAAGCTTCCCTCTCTTTACAAAATGCAAAAGAAAGAATACGAGGAATGTTAGCAAGTGCTGAGAAAATCTCAACCATACAACTCTGCTTCTGTATAGCCGTGTCGTGCCTGGACCGACTAGCTTTGAGGACGTTCCAGTTGTCCTTCCACTTTTAACTTTGAGACAAAGAGATATCGTTTAGCAGTTGGATGTCCTGTGTTAAGGTTCCCTGTCTTTACAAACTGCAAAAGAGAGAATGCGAGGAATGTTAGCAGGTGCTGAGGAAATCTTAACCATACAACGCTGGTTATGTTAATACCGTTTCCTGCCTGGACCGAATTGCTTAGAGAACGTTGGAGTTAACCTTCCACTTTTCTCTTTGAATCAAAGAGCTATCTTTGTGATGTTAGGTGTCCTGCGTTAAGCTTCCCTCTCTTTACAAAATGCAAAAGAAAGAATACGAGGAATGTTAGCAAGTGCTGAGAAAATCTCAACCATAGAACGCTGGTTCTGTATAGCCGTGTATTGCCTGGACTGAATTGCTGAGAGAACGTTGGTGTTATCCTTCCACTTTTCTCTTTGAAAAAAGAGATATTTTTTAGTAGTTGGATGTCTTGCGTTAAGGTTCGATCACTTTACAAACTGCAAAAGAAAGAATACATGGAATGTTAGCAAGTGCTGAGAACATCTCAAGCATACAACGCTTCTTCTGTATAGCCGTGTTCTGCCTGGACCGAATTGCTTAGAGAACTTTTGAGTTACCCTTCCACTTTTCTCTTTGAAACAATTAGATATGTTTGAGATGATAGACGTCCTGGTTTAGCATCCCTCTCTTTACCAACTGCAATAGAAAGAATACGAGGAATGTTAGCAAATGCTGAGAAAATCTCAACCATACAACGCTGTTTCTGTATAGCCGTGTCCTGCCTGGACCGAATTGCTTAGGAAACGTTGGAGTTGTCCTTCCACTCTTCTCTTTGAAACAAAGAGATATATTTTAGCAGTTGGATGTCCTGCGTTAAGGTTCCCTGTCTCTACAAAATGCAAAAGAAAGGATAAGAGGAATGTTAGCAGGTGCTGAAAAATCTCGACCATACAACGCTGGTCCTGTATAGCCGTGTCGTGCCTGGACCGACTTGCTTAGAGAACGTTGCAGTTATCCTTCCCCTTTTCACTTTGAAACAAAGAGATATCGTTTAGCAGTTGGATGTCCTGCGTTAAGGTTCCCTGTCTTTACAAACTGCAAAAGACAGAATACGAGGAATGTTAGCAGGTGCTGAGAAAATCTCGACCATACAACGCTGGTTCTGTATAGCCGTGTCGTGCCTGGACCGACTTGCTTAGAGAACGTTGCAGTTTTCCTTCCACTTTTCACTTTGAAAGAAAGAGATATCGTTTAGCAGTTGGATGTCCTGCGTTAAGGTTCCCTGTCTTTACAAACTGCAAAAGAGAGAATACGAGGAATGTCAGCAGGTGCTGAGAAAATCTTAACCATACAACGCTGGTTATGTATAACAGTTTCCTGCCTGGACCGCATTGCTTAGAGAACTTTGGAGTTATACTTCCACTTTTCTCTTTGAATCAAAGAGCTATCTTTGTGATGTTAGGTGTCCTGCGTTAAGCTTCCCTCTCTTTACAAACTGCAAAAGAAAGAATAATAGGAATGTTAGCAGGTGCTGAGAAAATCTCAACCATACAACGCTGGTTCTGTATAGCCGTGTACTGCATCAACCGAATTGCTTAGAGAACGTTGCAGTTATGTTTCCACTTTTCTCTTTGAAACAAAGAGATAACTTTTAGCAGTTGGATGTCCTGCGTTAAGGTTCCCTGTCTTTACAAACTGCAAAAGACAGAATACGAGGAATGTTAGCAGGTGCTGAGAAAATCTCGACCATACAACGCTGGATCTGTATAGCCGTGTCGTGCCTGGATCGACTTGCTTAGAGAACGTTGCAGTTCTCCTTCCACTTTTCACTTTGAAACAAAGAGATATCGTTTAGCAGTTGGATGTCCTGCGTTAAGGTTCCCTGTTTTACAAACTGCAAAAGAGAAAATACGAGAAATGTCAGCAGGTGCTGAGAAAATCTTAACCATACAACGCTCGTTATGTCTAACAGTTTCCTGCCTGGACCGAATTGCTTAGAGAACGTTGGAGTTATCCTTCCACTTTTCTCTTTGAATCAAAGAGCTATCTTTGTGATGTTAGGTGTCCTGCGTTAAGCTTCCGTCTCTTTACAAAATGCAAAAGAAAGAATAAGAGGAATGTTAGCAAGTGCTGAGAAAATCTCATCCATACAACGCTTATTCTGCATAGCCGTGTCCTGCCTGGACCTACTTGCTTAGGGAACGTTGGAGTTATCCTTCCATTTTTCTCATTGAAACAAATAGATATCTTTGAGATGTTAGATGTCTTGCGTTAAGCTTCCCTCTCTTTACAAATTGCAAAAGAAAGAAAAAGAGGAATGTTAGCAGGTGCTGAGAAAATCTCAACCATACAACGCTGCTTCTGTATAGCCGTGTCCTGCCTGGACCGAATTGCTTAGGGAACCTTGGAGTTATCCTTCCACTCTTCTCTTTCAAAGAAAGAGATATATTTTAGGAGTTCTATGGGTTGTGTTAAGCTTCCCTCTCTTAACAAACTACAAAAGAAAGAATACGAGGAATGTTAGCAGGTGCTGAGAAAATCTCAACCATACAACGCTGCTTCTGTATAGCCGTGTACTGCCTAGGCCAAATTGCTTAGAGAACGTTGGATTTATCCTTCCACTTTTCACTTTGAAACAAAGAGATATCTTTGAGATGTTAGATGTCAAGCGTTAAGCTTCCCACTCTTTACAAACTGCAAAAGAAAGAATACGAGGAATGTTAGAAAGTGCTGAGAAAATCTTAACCATACAACGCTGGTTATGTATAACCGTTTCCTGCCTGGACCGAATTGCCTCGAGAACGTTGGAGTTATCCTTCCACTTTTCTCTTTGAATCAAAGAGCTATCTTTGTGATATTAGGTGTCCTGCCTTAAGCTTCCCTCTCTTTACAAAATGCAAAAGAAAGAATACGAGGAATGTTAGCAAGAGCTGAGAAAATCTCAACCATACAACTCTGGTTCTGTATAGCCGTGTACTGCCTGGACTGAATTGCTGAGAGAAAGTTGGTGTTGTCCTTCCAGTTTTCTCTTTAAAACAAAGAGATATCTTTTAGCAGTTGGATTTATTGCGTTAAGGTTCGATCACTTTACAAACTGCAAAAGAAAGAATACATGGAATGTTAGCAAGTGCAGAGAAAATCTCAAGCATACAACGCTGCTTCTGTATAGCCGTGTCCTGCCTGTACCGAATTGCTTAGAGAACGTTTGAGTTACCCTTCCACTTTTCTCTTTGAAACAATGAGATATGTTTGAGATGATAGATGTCCTGGTTTAGCATCCCTCTCTTTACCAACTGCAATAGAAAGAATACGAGGAATGTTAGCAAATGCTGAGAAAATCTCAACCATACAACGCTGCTTCTGTATAGCCGTGTTCTGCCTGGACCGAATTGCTTAGGAAACGTTGCAGTTATCCTTCCATTTTTCTCTTTGAAACAAATAGATATCTTTGAGATGTTAGATGTCCTGCGTTAAGCTTCCCTCTCTTTACAAACTGCAAAAGAAAGAATAAGAGGAATGTTAGCAGGTGCTGAGAAAATCTCAATCATGCAACGTTAGTTCTGTATAGCCGTGTACTACCTCAACCGAATTGCTTAGAGAACGTTGGAGTTATCCTTCCCCTCTTCTCCTTCAAAGAAAGAGATATATTTTAGGAGTACTATGAGATGTGTTAAACTTCCCTGTCTTAACAAACTACAAAAGAAAGAATACGAGGAATGTTAGCAGGTGCTGAGAAAATCTCAACCATACAACGCTGGTTCTCTATAGCCGTCTTCTGGCTGTACCGAATTGCTTAGAGAACGTTGGAGTTATCCTTCCACTTTTCTCTTTGAAAAAAAGAGATATCTATGAGATGTTAGATGTCAAGCGTTAAGCTTCCCACTCTTTACAAACTGCAAAAGAAAGAATACGAGAAATGTTAGAAAGTGGTGAGAAAATCTCAACCATACAACGCTGCTTCTGTATAGCAGTGTCGTGCCTGGACCGAATTGCTTAGAGAACGTTGCAGTTATGTTTCCACTTTTCTCTTTGAAACAAAGAGATATCTTTTAGCAGTTTGATGTCCTGCGTTAAGGTTCCCTGTCTTTACAAACTGCAAAAGAAAGAATACGAGGAATGTTAGCAGGTGCTGAGAAAATCTCCACTATACAACGCTGGTTCTGTATAGCCGTGTCGTGCCTGGACCGAATTGCTTAGAGAACGTTGGAGTTAAGCTTCCACTTTTCTCTTTGAATCAAAGAGCTATCTTTGTGATGTTAGGTGTCCTGCGTTAAGGTTCCCTGTCTCTACAAAATGCAAAAGAAAGAATACGAGGAATGTTAGCAAGTGCTGAGAAAATCTCAACCATACAACTCTGCTTCTGTATAGCAGTGTCGTGCCTGGACCGAATTGCTGAGAGATCGTTTTAGATATCGTTCCACTTTTCTCTTTGAAACAAAGAGATATCTTTAAGATGTGAGATTTCCTTTGTTAAGATTCCCTGCTTTTACAAACTGCAAAAGAAAGAATACGGGGAATGTTAGCAAGTGCTGCGAGAATCTCAAGCATACAACTCTGGTTCTCTATAGCCGTCTTCTGGCTGTACCGAATTGCTTAAAGAACGTTGGAGTTATCCTTCCACTTTTCTCTTTGAAACAATGAGATACCTTTTAGCAGTTGGATGTTTTGCGTTAAGGTTCGATCTCTTTACAAACTGCAAAAGAAAGAATACGGGGAATGTTAGCAAGTGCTGAGAAAATCTCAACCATACTACGCTGCTTCTGTATAGCCGTGTCCTGCCTGTACCGAATTGCTTAGAGAACGTGTGAGTTACCCTTCCACTTTTCTCTTTGAAACAAAGAGATATGTTTGAGATGTTAGATGTTCTGCGTTAAGTTTCCCTCTCTTTATCAACTGCAAGAGAAAGAAAACGACGAATGTTAGCCAGTGCTGAGAAAATCTCAACCATACAACGCTGCTTCTGTATAGCCGTGTCCTGCCTGGACCGAATTGCTTAGGGAACCTTGGAGTTATCCTTCCACTTTTCTCTTTGAAACAGAGAGATATCTTTTAGCAGTTGGATGTCCTGCGTTAAGGTTTCCTGTCTCTACAAACTACAAAAGAAAGAATACGAGGAATGTTAGCAGGTGCTGAGAAAATCTCGACCATACAATGCTGGATCTGTATAGCCGTGTCGTGCCTGGACCGACTTGCTTAGAGAACGTTGCAGTTGTCCTTCCACTTTTCACTTTGAAACAAAGAGATATCGTTTAGCAGTTGGATGTCCTGCGTTAATGTTCCCTGTCTTTACAAACTGCAAAAGAGAGAATGCGAGGAATGTTAGCAGGTGCTGAGGAAATCTTAACCATATAACGCTGGTTATGTATAACCGTTTCCTGCCTGGACCGAATTGCTTAGAGAACGTTGGAGTTAACCTTCCACTTTTCTCTTTGAATCAAAGAGCTATCTTTGTGATGTTACGTGTCCTGCGTTAAGCTTCCCTCTCTTTACAAAATGCAAAAGAAAGAATACGAGGAATGTTAGCAAGTGCTGAGAAAATCTCAACCATAGAACGATGGTTCTGTATAGCCGTGTATTGCCTGGACTGAATTGCTGAGAGAACGTTGGTGTTATCCTTCCACTTTTCTCTTTGAAAAAAAGAGATATCTTTTAGTAGTTGGATGTCTTGCGTTAAGGTTCGATCACTTTACAAACTGCAAAAGAAAGAATACATGGAATGTTAGCAAGTGCTGAGAAAATCTCAACCATACAACGCTGCTTCTGTATAGCCGTGTCCTGACTGGACCGAATTGCTTAGAGAACGTTTGAGTTACCCTTCCACTTTTCTCTTTGAAACAAGAGATATGTTGGAGATGATAGATGTCCTGGTTTAGCATCCTCCTTTACCAAACTGCAATAGAAAGATATACGAGGAATGTTAGCAAGTGCTGAGAAAATCTCAACCATACAACGCTGTTTCTGTATAGCCGTGTCCTGCCTGGACCGAATTGCTTAGGAAACGTAGTTAGAGTTATCCTTCCATTTTTCTCTTTGAAACAGTAGATATCTTTGGATGTCAGATGTCCTGCGTTAAGCTTCCCTCTCTTACAAACTGCAAAAGAAACAATAAGAGGAATGTTAGCAGGTGCTGAGAAAATCTCAACCATACAACGCTGGTTTGTATAGCCGTGTACTGCTCAACCGAATTGCTTAGAGAACGTTGGAGTTATCCTTTCTTCTCTTTCAAAGAAAGAGATATAATTTAGGAGTTCTATGGGCTGTGTTAAGCTTCCCTCTCTTAACAAACTACAAAAGAAAGAATACGAGGAATGTTAGCAGGTGCTGAGAAAATCTCAACCATACAACGCTGCTTTTCTAGAGCCGTCTTCTGGCTGTACCGAATTGCTGAGAGAAAGTTGGAGTTATCCTTCCACTTTTCTCTTTGAAACAAAGAGATGTCTTTGAGATGTTAGATGTCCTGCGTTAAGCTTCCCTCTCTCTACAAACTGCAAAAGAATGAATATGAGGAATGTTAGCCAGTGCTGAGAAAATCTCAACCATACAACGCTGCTTCTGTATAGCCGTGTACTGCCTAGGCCAAATTGCTTAGAGAACGTTGGAGTTATCCTTCCACTTTTCACTTTGAAACAAAGAGATATCTTTGAGATGTTAGATGTCAAGCGTTAAGCTTCCCACTCTTTACAAACTGCAAAAGAAAGAATACGAGGAATGTTAGAAAGTGGTGAGAAAATCTTAACCATACAACGCTGGTTATGTATAACCGTTTCCTGCCTGGACCGAATTGCCTCGACAAAGTTGGAGTTATCCTTCCACTTTTCTCTTTGAATCAAAGAGCTATCTTTGTGATGTTAGGTGTCTGCGTTAAACTTCCCTTCTTTACCAAATGCAAAAGAATGAATACGAGGAATGTTAGCAAGTGCTGAGAAAATCTCAACATACAACGCTGGTTCTGTATAGCCGTGTACTGCCTGGACTGAATTGCTGAGAGAACGTTGGTGTTATCCTTCCACTTTTCTCTTTAAAACAAAGAGATATCTTTTAGCAGTTGGATTTCTTGCGTTAAGGTTCGATCACTTTACAAACTGCAAAAGAAAGAATACATGGAATGTTAGCAAATGCAGAGAAAATCTCAAGCATACAACGCTCCTTCTGTATAGCCGTGTCCTGCCTGTACCGAATTGCTTAGAGAAACGTTTGAGTTACCTTCACTTTTTCTTTGAAACAATGAGATATGTTTGAGATGATAGATGTCCTGGTTTGCATCCCTCTTTTACCAACTGCAATAGAAAGAATGCGAGGAATGTTAGCAAATGCTGAGAAAATCTCAACCATACAACGCTGCTTCTGTATAGCCGTGTTCTGCCTGGACCGAATTGCTTAGGAACGTTGCAGTTATCCTTCCATTTTTCTCTTTGAAACAAATACATATTTTGAGAGTTAGATGTCTGCGTTAAGCTTCCTCTTTTTACAAACTGCAAAGAAAGAATAAGAGGAATGTTAGCAGGTGCTGAGAAAATCTCAACCATACAACGTTAGTTCTGTATAGCCGTGTACTACCTCAACCGAATTGCTTAGAGAACGTTGGAGTTATCCTTCCACTCTTCTCTTTCAAAGAAAGAGATATATTTTAGGAGTTCTATGAGCTGTGTTAAACTTACCTCTCTTAACAAACTACAAAGGAAAGAATACGAGGAATGTTAGCAGGTGCTGAGAAAATCTCAACCATACAACGCTGGTTCTCGTATAGCCGTTCTGCTGTACCGAATTGCTTAGAGAACGTTGGAGTTATCTTCCACTTTTTCTTTGAAACAAAGAGATATCTTTGAGATGTTAGATGTCAAGCGTTAAGCTTCCCACTCTTTACAAACTGCAAAAGAAAGAATACGAGGAATGTTAGAAAGTGGTGAGAAAATTTCAACCATACAACGCTGCTTCTGTATAGCCGTGTCGTGCCTGGACCGAATTGCTTAGAGAACGTTGCAGTTATGTTTCCACTTTTCTCTTTGAAACAAGAGATATCTTTTAGCAGTCTGATGTCTGCGTTAAGGTTCCTGTCTTCACAAACGGCAAAAGAAAGAATAAGAGGAATGTTAGAAGGTGCTGAGAAAATCTCGACATACAACGCTGGTTTGTATAGCCGTGTACTGCTGGACTGAATTGCTGAGAGAACGTTGGTGTTATCCTTCCACTTTTCTCTTTGAAACATAGAGATATCTTTTAGCAGTTGGATGTCTTGCGTTAAGGTTCGATCACTTTACAAACTGCAAAAGAAAGAATCCGTGGAATGTTAGCAAGTGCTGAGAAAATCTCAAGCATACAACGCTCCTTCTGTATAGCCGTGTCCTGCCTGGACCGAATTGCTTAGAGAATTTGAGTTACCTACACTTTTTCTTTTGAAACAAAGAGATATGTTTGAGATGATAGATGTCTGGTTTAACTTCCCTCTGTTTACAACTGCAATAGAAAGAATAAGAGGAATGTTAGCAATGCTGAGAAAATCATAACCATACAACGCAGCTTCGTATAGCCGTGTCTGCCTGGACCGATTGCTTAGGGAACGCTGGAGTTATTCTTCCATTTTTCTCTTTGAAACAAATACATATTGTTGAGTGTGTTGATGTCTGCGTTAAGCTTTCCTCTCTTTACAAACTGCAATAGAAAGAATATGAGGAATTTTAGCAGGTGCTGAGAAAATCTCAAGCATACAACGCCGGTTCTCTATAGCCGTCTTCTGGCTGTATCGAATTGCTTAGAGAACGTTGAGTTATTTCCACTTTTCTCTTTGAAACAAAGAGATATCTTTGAGATGTTAGATGTCCTGCGTTAAGCTTCCCTCTCTTTAAAAACTGCGAAAGCCAGAATACGAGGAATTTTAGCAAGTGGTGAGAAAATCTCAACTATACAACGCTATTTTGTATAGGCCGTGTGCTGCCTGGACCGAATTGCTTAGAGAAGTTTGAGTTACCCTTCCACTTTTTCTCTTGAAACAAAGAGATATGTTTGAGATGTTAGATGTGTGCGTTAAGCTTTCTCTCTAACATTGCAAATAGAAAGAATACGAGGAATGTTAGCAAGTGCTG
>NW_027556359.1:0-12365 GCF_003287225.1 Phascolarctos cinereus
CTTTCTTGGCAGTGTCCCCTCCCCCCACTCCCCAAATCACCAGATGTGCTTTCAGTCCAGTATCTATAACTATCATTGAGGGGGCAAATCATTACGGAGAGGCCACTAGCAACAACTACTGATAGGCACAGGAGCACCCCCAGACTCCCAGATACAAAGGTACCAGACTAAGACCCAACATCATCACTGAAGAGAAAATCATGATGGAGATTGGAGCCCACCTTCCTCTTCATGACCAGCAACAATGCTCATTAAGAGACAATTTTTGTTCAGTTACAAGTTGGATGGTAACCTTTGGGCTCTTTTCGAAAGCTGAGATTTTATGAGGGAGTTGGTTTAGAGCAAGGGTTCTTAACTGTTGGTGTATCATAGACCCTTTTGTTAATCTGGAGAATCCCATGGACTCCTCTTAATAATGCTTTTGAATTCATAAAATACATAGGATTACAAAGGAAACCAATTATAATAAAAAAAAATGTATTTTTTTTCATATCCAAGTCCACAGACTCCCTGAAATGTATGCATGGATCTCAGGTTACAAATTCTCAGACTAAATGATCTTTAAGTTCCCTTCTAGCTCTAGCCTTCCTTAAGTCAATAAATCAATGATATATAGGTGTAGCAGGGAGGTAGAGGAGATATACAAGGTCAGGGAAAGAGGAAGGCTGATATATTATACTACTAGAGACTTTAGCTTGACCATCAATAGTGTTATGATTTGAGGAACAAATGTTGTAAATGGATATAATATTTTTACCTTTCACATGCAGCAGAGTAGGAAGGGACCAGGCACTTGCCTTGTAAATTAGGTCAGCATCCAATAAAAGGTGCATCCAGTATTATAAGAAAGGTTGGCCTTGGGCAGAATGATAAAGTAGAGAAAGTTTGTCATCCTGCTGTTTTCCTCGACCTTTCTCTACCTCAGTGATGATTCTTCCCCTTCTCTGACCAGAATAATAGAATCATAAACTATTAGAGCTGGAAGAGAGCACTTTCCTCGTCTCTACCCCCCATCCCGAACACATCACATTTACTTGCTCTCCCTCCTCTTCACAATCTGAATTTGAGAAAGGAAATAATAAGCTAAGCTGTGCATAAAGGAGACCCTATGTGGTCATAAGTTTGGACAAAATGTTCTGAGCTGGGCTGTGTACTGACAGAGACTGTAAGGAGTAGGAATGCTGGTATAGAGGACAGATAAGTGTGAGATGCTGCACTGGGGAGTCCTGGGAATAGGATGTGGGTATAGGCAAAAAGAAGGAAGCATGAGAAGACTGAACACATGGAGGAGGGGTCCACAAGGGAGGATGAAAAAGACATTTTTTTGCCAGGGATCATTACTAATTATGATGTTGTAAAAATAGGTAGAGAAATCTGTGTTGTTAAGTTGTTTCACTCACATCCAACTCTGTGACCCAAGTTTTGAGTTTTTTTTTGGCAAAGAGACTAGAGTGGTTTGCCATTTCCTTCTCCAGCTCATTTTATAGAGGACCTGAGGCAAACAGGGTTAAGTGATTTGCCTAGGGTCACACAGTTAGTGAGAGTCTGGGGTCAAATTTGAACTTAGGTCCTTCTGACTACAGGGCCCTAGCTCTATCCATGGCTCCACTTAGCACTATGTTATAGAAATACTTGTTTTATTCCATAAATTTAAAAACAAACAAATAAATAAACAATTAAAAAAGAAAATACCATCAAGTCAAGAAACATTTATTAAGTGCACAAATAGAGAAAAAAAATCCAGAACAAACAATCCTCATCCTCTAGGATCTTATAATCAAATTAAGGAAAGGAGGGTGATATATTATATGCATATCACAAATACACATTCCTGAACTTCCTTGTGGACTCTGTTCAATCCTTACCTTCCACAAGATGCTTTTCCCAGTCCACTCTCCCCCAACCAGTTACCAGTGCCTTCTTCTCTAGTTACTTTGTATCCATTTTGGATGTTTCTTGTATGTGGCAAATTATACAGATATATGTATACATACATATATATATGTATGTATACATATATACATATATCTGTATAATTTGCCTTAGCTATTAAAATATAAGCTCCTTAACTCTGCCTTATAGAATTCCTGATTTCTGTCAATCTCAATTCCTGCATCACCTCCTACAAAAAAACCTTTCTTGCTCTTCAAAGCTGTTCAGGTTTTCTCATTCCTCAAATAATTGTCTGTATGTTTATCCTGTTTATACTTATGTCTGCTTACCTGTTAGCATCCCTCAAGTAGAAAATAAGTACCTTGAGGGTAGGGACTGGGTTTGCTTTTTTTTTTTTTCATTTTGTTCTTTCGTCCTCATTGCCTACTGCAATGCCTTTCACATAGTATGCAGCTAATAATTATGTGTTGGATTGAGCTGGATAGCAATGATTCCTTGAAATGCTCCATTGAGAGAAAGATTGAAAGGGAAGAAATATGAGAAAGAATGAAGCCCCAGTATACATGATGCTCTGGCCTGGGCCAAATGAGAAACAGTTTTCTGCCAGTAGAAGTCTCTGTTCTTGTACTCAGAAATACTCCCTCATTTGTCCTCCCATTAAGGGAATGCACACATTTCAGCTCCTTATCCCCCCCTCCATTCAAATTAATTCAATTCAACAAGTACCAAGAGTTTACTCTATGCCCTCCTAAATCCTGGGCTAAGTGCTCTATAGTAGGAGGGGAAAACAGAAGAATATAGAGTCTTTGCCCTAAAAAGCTCACACAATCATTTAACATTAGAGATGCAGGATACCTTAGACCTCATTTTATAGAAGAGAAAATTGGCAGGGAGAGGTTAAATAACTTTCCTAAGGTCACACAGCTATGTAGTGGCTGAGCTAGAATATAAGTTAGTCTATAATCCGTTCTGAATCTTTGATCCTGTAATCTTCTATATCTATACTTGGGCTGTTTCCTGTTCCTGGGATGCCTTTCTCTCCCCTCTTTGTTGAATTCCTGCCATGCTTTGTTGGTCGGTCATGTGTGACTCTTCATGACCCCATTTGGGGTTTTCTTGGTCAAGATACTGGAGTGGTTTGCCATTTCCTTCGCCAGGTCACTTTACAGATGAGGAAACTGATGCAAACAGGGTTAAGTGACTTGCCCAGGGTCACACAGTAAGTGTCTGAAGCCAGATTTGAACTCAGGAAGATGAATCTTCCTGACTCTAGGTTCAGCACTCTATCCACTGCATTACCTAGCTGCCCCTATTGAATTTCTACCTACTCTCTTAACTTGAGCTCAAACGATACTTCCTCCATGAAATCTTCCATGGTCTGACCAGCTGGTAATGACCCTTCCCTCCTTTGGACTTCACATAGTATTTGGTTTGCAGTTCTTTGATGTACTTGCAATGCATGATTGTTTATTTTGTTTTTTTTGGATTATGTATCATGTATCATCTATGTAAGAGGAATATCTGTTAAGTTGCCCCACCATGTAGACTAGGCTAGTAGTACTTTTCCTCAAAATTAATTGAAACTGTCCTCAAGACTCAGGAGAATAAAGGCTCTATCACCTGTACAAAATATCCAGGACACAAGGAGCTCCAGATACTCTGTCGGGCTTTACCAGTGAGCCACCATGGGCACCATAGATGTGGGGAAGCTTCAGTTTAATTGAACCAAGGATGTGTTCTCACAGAATAGCCTGCTGTTCTCAATGTCTTTCCCCTGATAAGGTTAAGTAAGTTTCCTTTTGTTAACTATCAGATGTCTATGAGTGTCTCAATTCATTTTGATCTTGCACTTGAGGTGAGAGACCATTCTGCAGCAATTATTATCTAAAACTTTAGTACTGGGGGGAAAGCTTTGGGGAATAGGACAGGAGAGGGCCTTGGGGATGGGATATATCCCCAAACGGGGATAAGAAAATAAAAACTGAAAATGGAGGTTACTTGAGATAAATGTCTATAATTGGACCAATGTGTGTCCTTATATTTCTTTAGGCACTTGATGGAGAAGTAATCTTTAGGCAGCAGTCAGTCAACAAACATCGATTAAGCACTTAGTATGTGCCAGGGACTACCTGAAGTACTGGGGATACAAAGACTGACAAAAGCAAAACAAAAGCAATAACAATAACACAAATTCCTTACTCTCAAGGAGCATGTTGTTGTTACTGTTCATCTTTCGTCTTCAAAGAGGACCCATGGCATCATGATGTTGGGGTTGCATAGTGAATGATGGATGATGACTTGTGCTTGAATAGAATTTAAGTGAGGCAGAACTGCACAAAGCCCTCAGTAATGATGGAGGGATAGATCCCCAAAAAGAAAGCAACCCAGTCCCTGAACTTTCCCACACTGGTGTTTTGCCTGAGGCATCTGGCTCATCCCAGCCTAAGTAGATACTCAATAATCCTTTTAACTGTCCTTTTGCTGACCCAGCCCAGACCACTTAACTCCTTTCATTTTCTGCACCTGGCTCACCCCAGGCTACTTGGCACTCCTTAATCCCATCCAGATTTTCTCACTATCTTTTCTTGTATATAAGCATCAGTCTTATCCCTACCAAACCACAGATTCCCTAAGAATCTCTGCCCCCCCCCATTGCTGTCACAATAGCAGATTTGCTCAAAATCTTGCCTGCCATACTGGTGTTATAATAAAACTCACTAGTTTAACTATAAGGCTTGAGTGGTCGAATTCTTTTGAGGGAGACCTCCCTGTTCCCTTGTATTTCAGGGTTCCCAGCACTCCAAACTGCAACAGTCTCACTCTCTCTTCTAGAATGATCACAGAACAATGGCAAGACAAAAGTCAAAAGTCAGGTGATGGCCTGGGATGTGGTGGATGACCTTGGTGTCTTCAATGTCTGACTAAGCTCTAAACACTCCATAGCACCTGCTGCAGCCAACTTGATGGCTGTTGAAACAAATTGTTATCTCACATTCTGCTGGGAAAAGTCTTCACATGATTGGAGTACACAGCCCCCTAACTCACTGACAGATTTGAGTCCCGTCAGTTACCCCTAACCAGGTTTTGCTTTTCTGGCAAGAGTGTTTACCAGGGTATGGCCACTAAGCATGCTGCAGCTTCTTGGAGTAACAGGTGAGAACTGAGTGCCAGGGAGACACCAAAGGTGGATGAGCCTTTGCAAAGGACTTGGCAAACCCTCATACCAGAAGTGCTGGTCTTCCCTGAACACTCCATATACCCTAGGCATCCTACTTTGGAATAGCTTTAATCTCTAGGACATTTTCCTTACATCAAGCTAAAATTCGAATCACTTTAACATGCACACACCCATGTTTTGCCATTAGGGATCAAGTGGTAAATAGTTAAATATATAACAAGATCTGTGGTGAGTAAATAGGAGATCATTCTATATAGGGGAAGACATTAGGCCCAGGGGGAACCAGGAATGGCCTCTTACTGAAGATGGGTTTTGATATGAGTCTTGGAGAAAGTCAAGGAAATAAAGATTTTATATATGTGTGTGTGTATGAGTATGTGTGTGTGTGTTTATGTGTATATATATGTATGTGTATGTGTGTACATATGTATGTGTATATATGTATATATACATACACATATACATGCATGTATATGTATACATACATGTATATGTATATATGTATATATACATACACATATACATGCATGTATATGTATACATACACACACACATACACACATATATAATAATATACAATATTTAGGCTTTGGGGATAGCCAGTGGAAGGACACAGAATAGGTAAATGGAAATCATAAAGTAGATGGAGGGGAATAAGCTATAAGAAAGCTGAGGAAAGAGATAAAGAAAATGCCTGCTTCCATTCCATACACATAAAACACCATCCCCTTCATCCTCTTTGGTCTTCCACCAGGATATAGGACTAGACTGGCACAAAAATTCCAATGCTCCTTTTCCTGGTTCCTAAAGAGGGAGTGAGGAAGGGTTGATGAAGTAGGAGCAGGAGAGAGATTGGAGGTCTGGGATGGATATCCTGGCACTTACAGGAATGCCCTTGAATGAAGGAGAGCAATCCAGGGGCCCAGAGGAAGCAAATGTTATCCTAGTGAAGTTATTCATACCATTTTTTACTTTGCTATTTGCTGCATGCATTATGAGGCTTAAATAATTCAGTGCATATGTCCTAAATATTGGTCTGGTGAATGGTAATGGCTCCATCACCTACAAAATAAGACTATTTAACGGCTTCTCTTGGCAGGCAGAACGGTGGCTTAAACATTTTGATATGATGAACAAGGCATTTTGGAAATAAAAACACCCACACAAGTGATACTTTCCCTGTTGGTTTGCAGGATCGAAAAGAAAGAACAGACTCATTCTCTTCCGCCCAAGACAGAGACAAAATCACCTTCTCCTGGTGTATTTACCTTCCTGTTTGATAGAAGCTATTTCAGTGATGGGGTGCTACTAGTTGTACGGGCACTGCTCAGTCTGATAGTTCAAATGTGAGAGCAGCTTCCCCACAGCTCTTGCTCCCGAGGGATGTTGAGAAGACAGTATGTTATTTTCCCGGCCGGGGAGTCCAGTCAATGTGGCTTTATTGTGTGGTCAAGCTGAATCAGGCATGTGGGTGAAATGGGAAGTCACAGACTACTCCGCCAATGTGGCTACTTGGGGCAGGTATGTGGTTCAGTGGATAGTGTCTCAAGTCATGAAGACCTGAGTTCTGATCCGGCCACAGACACTTGCGTGACTAGGGCAATAGCCTCTGTTTGCCTCAGTTTCTTCAATTATAAAATGGGACTAATAATAGCACCTAACTGGAATGTTTTTTGTGAAGGCAAATGGCTCCAGGCATTTTCTCAATCGATTCCTTCATGCCTGGAATATTCTCCCTCCTCTGATCCCATTACTGACCTCCCTGGTTTCCTTTAAGTGCCGACTAAAGCTCCACCTTCTACAGGAAGCCTTCTTGGATCCTTCTTAATTCCAGGGCCTTCCCTCTATTAGCTATTTCCTATTTATCTTGTATATAGCTTGCTTTGTATATATTTGTTTGCATATTTTCTCCTCCATTAGATTGTAAGCTCTTTGAGGGCAGTGACTGTCTTTTGCCTCTCTTTTTGTATCCCCAGTGCTTAGCATAGTGCCTGGTGCAAAGTAGGCCCTATTTTAATGCTTCTTGTTGTTGTTGTTGTTGTTATTATTATTATTAGGCGTATAGTTCCAACTCACTAACAATTAGGGAACAGTATTTAGAGGATTAGTCAGTTAAATGCCAGAGAAGTGATAGAGACCCGAAGGGCTGTAGGGGGTTGGAGAATTGTAGCCTGGAGTGGTCAGGACAGCCTTTAAAAGAGGAGATAGAACTGAAGTGATAGGTAAGATTTAGATAAGTGGGAGAAAAAAGATGGTATTCCAGATAGAGGGCAATCTGAAAAGGCTCCAAAAAACCATATGAAATAAGGAAAAACAGCTTTAAAACACAACTTGATTATGGCTGTGCTGATAACTTGATTTCTAAAGTCAGAGCTGTAACTAGGAGGATGGTCAGAGGGAGGCTGGATACACTGTAGTGCGCAGGTATATTGTGAAATGTGGCAACCTCTTCCCCAGACTCCTGCCTCTGGCCCTTACCCATTTGGAGATCGAAGTAGGTCCTGGGATTAAATAACCATTAGATTAGGAGACTGAGGCCCATTGGGATAAAACGATTTACCCAAACATCAAAGGCAATGCTTGACAGATCGCCTGGATGCAGAAAGCTGTTAGGACTCTGGGGGTGGGGCTAGGCAAAGAAATTGACTATCACAGGTTGGCGCATGCCAGGAGACATATATCTACTGCCCGTGTCATTCTAGGTTAAAACAACAACAACACCTCTTTATAAGTTTAGTTATAAAGCAGATTTAAGTTCTGTCACCATTTACTGAAGGACACAGACAAATTTCAGTGGTTGGGAGCTCTTTCAGAACAGAGCAGACAAGTGTCTACCTCAACTTACCTAGAAATAAGTAAATGGCCACAATGCTAGGACCTAAGGTCACTCATTTAAAATTTCCAATAAGAAACCTCTTCAAAGGAAAAAAAAAAACTTCAACCTTAAATGAATTTAATCACTCTTTTGACATAGCTAGACAAAGGTGCTCCTAATTATCTGAACTGCTTTTTCTCAGAGTGTACTTGGCATTTGCTTTAGAGTTTAATAGTTCCCTCTTCTCCTTCATTCTTCAGAGAAACTACATTTTTTAAAGGCAACGTTTTAAATATCTTGCCACCCCATTTATTATGTTTTCCTAACTCTGCCTTCAAGGTGAGCAGTCAAGATAAGCTGCTGATCTGCAGTCCCATCTAATTTTGGTTTTGCATCACTCTGTTAAGTTGTCTTGCTTCCAATAATCATTAAGATGTAAGTGACACTCCAGGGGAAATCAATTCCTTTTGACTGAATAGAAAGTAACTCCTACCTCCCTCGAATCATAATTACTGCTTTGTTTATTTTGCTATTGCTTAAACTCCCCTCTTGTTTCCACCCAAGTGAAATGCCCTGGGTTGCAGGCATCAGCCTGGGGGGCTGAAGGGGAAGGTTGTTGGAGTACATTTGCCTCCTCTTCAAACCTTGCCCAAGAAAAGGAAATAATTAGAACCACTTAGGAATAAGAATTGTATTTTTTAGTAAAAGGCTAAATGTTGCCTTCCTGAAAATCATTTAAAGAAGAAAACCATTCAATTCTTCAAGGATTTACTCTTTTGTCATTATTTTTCCCCAATTTTATCTCTGGAGGAGACAGGACTGCAGAAATTTCAAATCTGTACACTCCTAGAGGACAGAGACCATATCTTAGAACCTTTCTAATATGTACCAGAATATTCACATTTTGGGAGTGAGCTAAATAAAGGCATGAGTGAATGAATTGAATTATAAGAAAACTTCACTTGTTCAGACTGTTAGGCCAGGGGCCAAGCTACCAAGGGAAAGCAGAAGATCCCAACAATAAGAACTATTGAGTACCTACTATGTGCCCAACACAACAGGGTTTCTGATGAGCACTTGGGATTATATTTTTGTAGTGGTTCTCAAAAGCCTACAATTCTGGGCATATAGTAGGTATTCAGTGGATTAATGGAGTCTCCTGACCTAGAATAATGCAAGTCTCCATATGTCTAAGCTAGGTTAGATATGGAATATTTTAAAGACAGTGAGATGGTTGCAAATCAAATAGTACTAGTGCGGGAAGGGAGTTCAGAAATCATCTAATTAGCCTCTTATTGAATTCAGGAATCCCCTCCACCACATTCTTGATGAATGTTTATCCAGCTTCTATTAGAACACTTTCCTTGATTGGAAATGTACTACCCCAGAAACTAGTCCATTCCATTTTTGGACAATTCTAATTATTAGGAAATTCTTCTTTATATTGAGCAAAAATATGGTATCCTGAAATTTCTACCTCTTTGGTCCTAGTTCTGTCCCCTATAAATGCCAGAGAATGAAACTAATTTCTTCCATGTGACAGCTTTGAGACAATTAAGAACAGCTATAATTTTCTAATCCCCATCTCCCAAAGAAAAATTTCCCCTTTTCTTGGTTAAATATTCCCATGATCTTCACCTATTCCATATATAATATTTTTTCCAGGCCCTTTTGCACCTTTACTTGCCATCTTCTGGGTTACTAATAGCTCTTTTAATATATGGAATGCAGAACTGAAGAATATTGTCTAGACAGTGTTACCATTATTATGCCCCTTATTCTAGATACTACATTTCTATTAATGCAGCCTAAGAATACATTAGATTTTTTGGGGGTAATTGTGTCATACTTCAATGTCATGTTGAGCTTGACATCAATGGTAAACTCTCATTCTTTTGCATATTAACTGCTTCTAAGTCAGGTCTTCCCCATTTTGTAACTGTGCAAGTAAATTCGTTTTTATACCAAGGTGTACATATTTGTGTTAAATTTTATCTTGTTAGTTTCAGCCAATAATTTGAGCTTGTCAAGATATTTTTGAATCTTGCTTCTATGATCTAACATATTAGATATCTCTTCCAGCTTTGGGTCCTTTGTAAATTTGATAAAATTAACTTCTACGTCTTCATCTAACATTTGATAGCAAAAATTGTAATCAGGAAAGAGCTCCACTGCACACTACTGGAAATGTCCTTTAGGTTGACATCAATCAATTAATCAACTCTTTCAGTAAGTTATTCAACCAGTTACAAATCTCCTTAGCTATGGTGTCATTTAACTCAATCTCAGCTACACAGATAAAGAATAAAAATGAGAAAATGATATGGCAGTCATCTAAAACAGCTCCAATCTAGTGTATTTAAACAAGTTATTGATGCTGAATAATATAAATGATTGGAGGAAAAGATATTATCTCTAATTATGATGATTTCATACAGAAGCAAGTCAATTGCCACACTAATACACAATGACCCTAAAAAAATACCTTGCTCAACGATCAGCTGACTTACTTCCCAAGTGGAGATATATAGCAGCCTAGGATATCATATATTTGTAATATGGACTAATTTGGAAGATCTTCTGGAGAAGACTGGTAAAAGATTATAAGGAATGATATCTCATGAAAGAGAGAAGCATTGAAAGGAGAAAAACAGTTTAAGGGAAGCTTGGCTACAGTCTCAACTTAACAGTCATTCCAACGGCATTTAAAAATGAAACTGAAAGAAGGGAAACAAATAGAAGAAAGATGAAACAGAACCACAATTTTAAAAATAGTAAACTCTTTACATTGTCAAATATAGTGGAACAATGGCATTTCGACTCTAGTATCACAGTCTTGGCTATTCTTCTAGAGAAAATGGAAATGTCACCAAGGAACATTAAGACAGGAAAAGCAACTACATCAAGCCCAGAATATGAAAGGATGGTTCATTCTAGAGGCAAACTAATTTTGAATAGGTTGAAAAGAATTCTCCAGGTATCAGAAGGAGGGGAAAGCTGAAAACGTGTTGGATTTTATTACCACCCCAAAAGCACAACTGATAACATCAGTTACTACTGATACAAAGTTCTCGTTTCCCATCTACATAAATATTTTATGAGGATAATCATACACACACATCAAGGACATATTTGATGATGTTATAAGGGAAAATACAGGCTTTCAAAAAAAATGTTCGACAGTAGATCAAATCTTTACCATCGTACAATTATGATGGCATATATATGCATGTATGTATATATGTATGTATAGTGTATATGTAATATACTATATATATAATATGTTCACTATAGAAAGATATAGTGAATAAACAAACTCATGTGTTTTTTGTTTTCTGACTTAAAAAAAAGAATTTGATCTGGTAGAACCAAACGCCACCTTAAGGGCTTTCTTTCCATAAAAGGTGTATCCCTTGCATATGTCAAAGTTACTTAATTATCCTTGAAAGATATAACAACTTATTTCATGACTCTAATTAATATCAAAGGAGGTTCAAACAGAGAAGCATAAGTTTGTCAAAGTGAATTACCTCTATCGTGCAGAAGATCAAGCATGATTGCAAGTTGAAAAGAATTTCCTTCAGATACTGAGGGCTTCTAGATGCTCTTATTCGCAGGTGATATTATGATGATTGCCTCAAGCTTAGAGACATTGTGAAGTCTCCAAAAGCAGTTTTGAAATCACTCTAAATAACTTAGTCTAACTATGTAAAAATAAAGACAATGAAAATTGCCCATTGTCCAGATTATGATATGCATTAGATGGACAAGCCATAAATTTGGCCCACTGATGCAGATACTACTGATGGATAATGAATTGGGTCCAAAATTGACTGGTATGAAAACAGGCTGTGTTGCCTTTGGAAAATTTCAAAATTCTTTTAACTATCTAGAGGTTGACCTACCTGACCTTGGTGGTTCTTTTCAACTCTAAATGTCTGATGCCATGATTCAATACTATGAACACTTTGGGGTTTTCCCTGAAACAAAGGGCCATCCTTTTAAAACATAACAACATTTAAATAACATTTTTTCTGATGTTGTTGTATAGCCTTAATCATGGAACAGTATAATTTCTGAAGATCTGAAATGGAGAGGCACATGATGGGAGTGAACAGGTTGCAGCATATTAAAAGCAAAGGAAAATTTATGAATAAGTAGAATAGTAAAGAGACCACAGGGCTTATAGTCAAGACCTAGGTTCAAATGCTGATTCAAAGGACTTGGAGTCAGGGACATTTGGGATCATGCTTCAGACATTTCCTAGCTGAGACTTTGGGCATGTCATTTAACATCTCTGTGCCCAAATTTTCTCATATATAAAATAAGGTGAACTAGATGACCTTTATTATCCTTTTCAGCCCTGAATATATGATACTCTGATAAATGGTCTCAATGAAATGTATGATAGAAAAAAAGATGGGCTGGTCACTTAGAAAGAGTGAGAGATAACTGTTGGATAGTCTACTGGTATCCTAA
>NW_027556360.1:0-12268 GCF_003287225.1 Phascolarctos cinereus
AGAGGGGAGAGTTTAAGTGGAAGAAGACAGTAAGTTCAGGTTTGGACATACCGAGTTTCAGATGTTTAGGGAACATCTTATTAGAGATGTCTCATAGGCAGTTGGTGATTCAAGGCCAGGGGTCAGCAGAGAGGTAAGGGCTGAATTTCACCCATAGTTACCCAAGACATTCCCATGCACAAAATGTCATCTCCACCACTATGCTCTTGTCCAGGCTGCCTCACCTCCACTTCTTCCTGTTCCTAGCTTCCTTCAAAGCACCAGCTCAGATGCAACCTTCTCGAAAAGGTCTTCCTGATTGCCCCCTCAGTAGTTAGTTCCATCTCCCTCTTTTTTTTTTATTCAGAGCCATCTTTCTTGTGAATTCAACAATCACAAAGATTTCAAGACATGAAAAAAGGGAAGAGGCTTGTGCCAGAAACCATGAACTTCTTCATACAGTGTTTTTCTTTAAATATATAAGTTGAAGCAAGCACTAACAAAGTTCTCTAATTGATCCCCTTCTGCACCTCCCTTCCCTTCCTCTGTGTACCTTTTATACTGCTTCATTTATATATTTTACATGCCTGTTGCTACCCTCCAACGCCTCCACACACAAGTCCTTCCTTACAACAAAGTAAAACAAATCAATATATTGCCCTCATCTCATTGTATAGTCTGGTCCTATAGCTCCTGCCCTTCAACCCTTCTCTCTGCCAATAAGCGGTCATCATCAGTCTTCAGAATCCAAGATTGGTCAAGACTTTGGTCAGATTCTGAGGTCTTTCAGATGTGTTTACATTCTTCTGGTCTTCACATAAATTCTCCTGGTCAGTCTCTGCACCTGTTCATACAAGTCTCTCCATTGTCTCTGAATATGTCATATTCCTAATTTCCTCTGAGGAAGAGGAGGCTCTCTCTCTCTCTCTCTCTCTCTCTCTCTCCCCACTCGGGATAGGTGGGAAGGACACAAGTGTCAGAGCAAGGAGGAAGGTGAGGGACAGTAACTCTATCTCTTCAAGCCACATTGTATTACTTTGTATGTACTTGGTATTTGCTTCTCTGTATGCATGTTGCAAATACCCAGTAGACTACAAGACCTTTGAGGGGAAACACTGTTTTGATTTTTAATTAAGAGGGGAAAGGGATTGTACTGGGAGAAGAGGAAAGGAGGAAGCAGAAGAGAGTTCATGAAGAGGCATAAAGACCTATTACAGTAGAGGGAAAGAAGGGAGGGAGATGAACATTGCTTGAACTTTACTCTCATCGGATTTGGCTCAAGGAGGGAATAACATACTCAGGTATGGAGATCTAACTTGCCCTGTAGGAAGTAGAAGGGGAAAGGGAAAAAAAGAGAGAGAGCTGATAGAAGGGAGGGCAGACTGAGGGAGGTGGTGGTCAAAAGCAAAACTCTGGAAAGACAGTAAATACGGATTGGAAACTAAATAGCCTAATGCTAAAGAATGAGTGGGTCAAACAACAAATCATAGAAACAATCAATAACTTCATCTAAGAAACTGACAATAATGAGACAATATACCAAAACTTATGGCATGTAGTGAAAGAAGTTCTTGGGGGAAATTTTATATCTCTAAATGTTTACATGAATAAAATAGAGAAAGAGGAGAACAATGAATTAGACATGCAACTACAAAAAGCTAGGAAAGAAACAGATTTAAAATCTCCAATTAAATGCCATTAGAAATTCTGAAAACCAAAGGAGAGATTAACAAAATTGAAATTGAGAAAACTATTGAAGGAATAAACAAAACTAAGAGCTATTTTTATTTCAAAAAATACAATAAAAGAGATACACCTTTAGTTAATTTGATTTTAAACAAAAGAAAAAAGAAAATCAAATTACCAGTATCAAAAATGAAAAGGGTGAATTCACCACTAATGAAGAAAATTAAAACGATGATTAGGAGCCATTTAGCCCAACTATTTGCCAGTACATTTGACAATCTTAAGGAAATGGATGAATATTTACAAAAATATAAATTGCCCAGATTAACAGAAAAGGAAACAAATATTTAAATGATCCCATTTCAGAAAAAGAAATTGAACGAGCCATCAATGAACTAGCTAAGAAAAAAATCTCCAGGGCCAGATGGATTTACAAGTCAATTCTATCAAACATTTAAAGAACAATTAAATTCAATACTATATAGACTCTTTGGGAAAATAGGCAAAGGAGCCTTACCAAATTCTTTTTATGATACAAATATGGTGCTGATACCTAAACCAGGAAGAGCCAAAACAGAGAAAGAAAATTGTAGACCAATTTCCCTAATGAATATAGATGTAAAAAGTTTAAATGAAATGTTAGCAAAGAGATCACAGCAACTTATCATGAGGATAAAATACACTATGACCAGGTAGGATTTGTACCAGGAATGCAGGGCTGGTGTAATATTAGGAAAGCTATCAGCATAATTAACCATATCAACAACAAAACTAACAGAAATCATAAAATTATATTATCTCAATAGATGCTTTTGACAAAATGTTGACAAATTTTGACAAAATAAAACACCCATTCCTATTTTAAAAAAAACACTAGAGAACATAGGAATAAAGGAGTCTTCCTTAAAATGATAAGTAGCACCATGAAAAACCATCAGCAAGCATTATCTATAATGGAGATAAACTAGAAGCATTTCCAATAAGATCAGGGTGAAGCAAGGATGTCCATTATCACCACTGTTATTCAATATTGTACTAAAAATGTTAGCTTTAGCAATAAGAGAAGAAAAAGAAATTACAGGAATTAGAATTAAAAGTCACTAAAGTGTGTGTACTCTTACTTATGGACACATTAGTTGGCTCTGTAACTCAAAGAGATCTAAGAAAAGGGAAATAACTCAAACATATAAAAGTTTGATAGCAGCTCTTTAGGGGGAGGCAAAGAACTGGAAGCAAAGGGAATGCCATAAATAGAGGAATGGCCAAATAAGTTATCGTATATGAATGTCATGGAATACTCTATGCCACACAATAAAAAAAAATTATGAAAAGGAAGGTTTCCAAGAAACCTGGGAAGGCTTTTATGAACTAATGCACTGTGAAATACACAGAAAAAGGAGAACAGTTTAATAATAACATTATAAATACAAACAATTTTGAAGGACTTGAGAACGCTGATCAATGCCATAGCCAATTATGATTCTAGAGGACCATTCAAGAAGAACGTTACTTACCTCCTGACACAGAGGTGAAGGCCCGCAGACAACAAATGAGACATACATTTTTTTAACACCACCATTGAGAATTTGTTTTATTGATTATGCATATCTGTTAGAAGGAGTTTGCTTTTCTTTTTTAGGATGTATGGGGAGAGGTACAGAAAACAAATATTTGTTAATTTTGTAAAAATTAGTTAACAAAAGTAAATACATGAGTCAACCAACCAACAAGCATTTATTAAGTGCCTACTCTCTACCTGATTGTTTGCTGTGGTTGGGTTATGAATACAAAGAATGAATAGATGTGTAAATTATAAAAGTTTCCTGGGAGCTTGGTTAACATAAATCAGTTGAGTAAGGTCTTATCAATCAAGGAAAGCCAATAAAATAAGTGGAATGATGAGGATGGGATGCCTTCCCCCTCTTGGAAGGATGACTCATAATGTGAAGGAAGAAAGAGCTCAGATTTATAAAGAGAGCAAGAGCTTCATTAGGGAGAAATTTTACTGAATTATGTTACCTGGACTTTTGGAACCAAATGGAAGAGAGTTTACATCCGTGGAAGGATACAAAGACCTCAAAGATACAAAAGGAACAATATTTGGGTTTAACAGTAAAAATATGAGCCTTCAAAACCAGCCTTGAAGATAAGTAGGGATTTTTTTGTTTGTTTCTTTATAAAGACTGGGCCTCTCTATCACTCAGGCTGGAAGTTCAGTGGTCACTCATGGGATTGATCTCAATGCTGATCTGTGTGGAAGCTTTAACCTGCCCCATTTTTCCTAACTGAGTCATTTTGCCTCTGTGTAGTCAGCCTGGTGCCCCACCCCTTCCTGGGATATAATACTATTCAATTCAATAGCAGAGTTCCTAAAAAGCTTTGTGCAAACTGAACTTTTACATATTTACTGCTAATAAGTGCCTTAGCTATCATTTCCCCTTTCTTGGCCTCAGCTTCCATAACTGAGACCACATGAATGCTGGAATTTCTTCCACCTCTCAAATTCTTTGGTTCCTCATCTGTTGGATTTAATGGCCTTTTCAATTTCCTTGCAAATCTAAATCTATAATCCACTTTAAGGAAACTGTGTAATAAATCATTTTGGAGTGCAAATAGTCACTCCCTAATGTCCCTGTTCCATAACTTCTAGTTTTATTGACACTGTCATCTGCAAAGGTCCAAAGGTAACAACACCAACCTTGAGTATGCTCTGACTGCAGAATCCTGTGCCACCCACTGCATGGAGAAGCCTAATGGGAGATGAAGATCACAGGCATTTGGTCCAAGAATCTTAGACATGCTTGGAAATTCAAGGTTCAAACTATGGGTTCATAGCCTCATAGAGAAAGGTCATCTGGTCCAAGACCTCCTTCCTCACTTGACTTTCAAATGAGAATACCAAATTCCAGAGAGATGTTAGGACCACAGATTTAGAGCTAGAAGGGGATGTAGAGGCCATCTAGTCCACCCCCCCAACTTTTACAGATGGAGAAACTGAGGGCCAGAGAGGTTAATTACTTTCCCAAGATTACAGAGATAACAAATGTCAGAATCAGGATTTGAACTCAGCTCCTCAGATTCAGAATTTACTATTCCTTCTTATGCACTCTATTGCCCTCATTTGGGCATCTCCGAGAAGGGCACTCCCTTGTGACAGGCTAGGGTTATGGTGTGTCCTAATCATGCAGCAGGTAAGGTGGTGCAACAGGATCTGCTAACACCTAAGTCTCTGAAGACCATAGGTTTTGGTTTCAACTCTGCCTACCAACTTGCTGTATGATATCAAGCAAGCTCTCAGGCCCCCCTGCAATCCCAAATGTCTTGAATAACTTATGGGACCCAGGCTAAGGCCTCCAAGCACTTGGAAGGACTCTGGTTTAGGGGACAGGCAGTACAGTGCAGTAGAGAGAACCCCAGGCTTGCAGTTAGAAAAGCTGGGATGGGTGATTATTAGGGGGGAGAGCCAAGATAGTGGATTAGGGGCGGCCACCCAGCTGACCTCTCCTGACATTCCCCTCTAAACAACTTTCAAATCATGCCCCAAATCAAATTTTGGAGCAGCAAAGCCAACAAAAAGTTGGATGAGGTATTTTTCTGTCTTAAGAAAACTGAAGAGGTTGGCAGGAGAAGACTGTAACATGGGATTGAGGTCCATCCTAAGAATACACACATGGCAGCAGCAATAGTGACTGCAACAGCAGGAGCAGCAGCTTTGGAAGCTCTTGGCACAGAGGTGGTGAGAGTTCAACAGCTGCTCACAAAGAGATTACAGGACACTTTTGCTGGCACTGAGAATAGTGGGTGCTGATGATCAATTTTATTGCCCACACACTGTTCTGGGTCAAAGTTCCAGGGCACAGAGGAGCTCTTGGGGCTGGTCACAAGAGAGCAGGGGTCCTGGTCACAGTTCCAGGGCCAAGAGGAGTACTGGCACTTTTGGCTGCAGGAGACCAGTGACCTTTTCTTGCTAGAGACCAGAACACAGACCAGGAGAGCAGTGACCATGCCTCTCTCAGAATCACACCACCTTGGAAGCACCAAAAAACTTGCAGACCCCAGAACTACCTCTGAAAATGTCAGCATGAAAAAGCCTAAAGCTTGGCACAGTGCCTCGCCACCCCAAGGTGAGCAGAACCCAACTTTCACATCAAGTTCAAAGTCAAGAAACAGTCTACAAAGATGAGCAAACACACACACACACACACACACACACACACACACACACAAGAATTTGACCATTAAAAGTTAATATGGTGACAGGGAAAACCTAGACATAAACTCAGAAGAAGAGAACAATTTAAAAATAGCTACTAAAAAAACTCGAAGAAAAGTGCAAATTGTAAAACAAACAAGAGGTCCTAGAAGACTCAAAGAAAGTGATGAGTAGAAGAGGAAAAATTGGGAAAAGAAATGAGAGTAATGCAAGAAAATTATGAAAAGAGAATTAACAGATTAGTAAAAGAGGCAAAAAATACTAAAAAAAAAACTTTCTAAAACAGAATTGTCCTAATAGTAAAAGAGGCATAAAAACTTACTGAAGAAAAGAACTCCTTAAAAAGCAGAATTGGCCAAAATGGAAAAAGTGGTTCAAAATCTCACTGAAAAATAATTGCTTAAAAATAGACTTGGGGGCAGCTAGGTGGTGCATGGATAGAGCACAGCCCTGAAGTCAGGAGGAACTGAGTTCACATCCAGCCTCAGACCAAACACTTGACCCTTGCTAGCTGTGTGACCCTGGGCAAGTCACTTAACCCCAATTGCCTTAAAAAATCCCCAAATCCCCAAGAAATTAGACATGGGAAAGTCAAAGCTAATGACTCTATAAGATAGTAAAATAATAAAACAAAGTCAAAACATGAAAAAATGAAGAAAATACGAAATATCTTATCAGAAAAACCTGGAAAATAGATTGTGAGAGAGAATTTAAGAATCATTGGACCGCCTGAAAGCATAATGAAATAAAGAGCCCATGGCAAAGAATTGGAAATTGAGGGGATGTCCATCAATTGGGGAATGACTGAACAAGTTGTGGTATATGAATATAATGGAAAATTATTGTTCCATAAGAAATGGTGAGCAGGTGGACTGCAGAAAAACTGGCATGACTTGCATGAACTGATGTTCAGTGAAGTAAGCAGAACCAGGAGAACACTGTACAGAGTAACAGCAGCATTGTGGGATGACCAACTTTGTGCAATGCAATGTCTAAGACAATTCCAAAAGACTCATGATGGAAAATGTTATCCACATCCAGAGAAAGAACTAATGGAATCTGAATGCAGATTGAAGCATACTATTTTCTCTTTTTTGTTGTTATTGTTTTTTTCTTTCTCATGGTTTTTTTCCTTTTGTTCTGATTCTTCTTTCACAACATAACGAATGTGAAAATATGTTTAATATGACATGTATACTCTATATCAGATTGCATGCTGTCTTGCGGAAAAGGGAGTGGAGGGAGGAGGAGAAATTTAGAACTCAAAATCTTATAAAAGCAAATGTTGAAAACTAAAAATAAATGAATAAATAAATGGATTTTTAAAAAGACTATAAAGCTAAAAATATGTTGTTCAGATATTATATTTTGAGATACCATATCAGATATCATATTTCTCATATCACATCAGAATAACATATCAGATATCATATTTCAAGAAATTATCAAGGAAAACCACCCTCATATCTTAGATCCAGAGGGCAAAAGAGAAATTGATCACCTCCCGAGAAAGATCCCAAAATGAAAACTCCAGGAATATTAACCAAACCCCAGAGCTCCCAGGTCAATGAGAAAGTGCTTCAAGCAGCAAGAAAGGGACCATTCAAATATCACGGAGCCACAATCAGTATCACACAAGACTTAGTGCCTTTCACATTAAAGGCAGAGGGCTTGGAAAATTATATTCTACAAGGTAAAGGAGCTAGGATTCCAACCAGAATCACCTACCCAGAAAAACTGAGTATAATCCTGGGAGGTGGGGGTGGAAATCGATATTCAATGAAATAGAGGACTTTCAAGCATTCCTGATGAAAAGAGCAGAGCTGAATAGAAAATTTGACATTCCAACAAACAACTCAAGAGAAGCAAAAAGGTAAACATGAAAGAGTAAGCATTAGGGACTCAATAAATTACATTCTTTCCATCCTATATGTAAAGATGATAGATGTAACTCCTAAGAACTTTATCATTATCAGGGCACTTAAAAGGAGTTTACATAGACAGAGGGCATGGTATGAGTCAATTATCCTGAATGATCTCTAAGAAAAGGTGAAAGGGAGAAAAAAAGAGGGTCCAGTGGGAGAAGGAGGAAAGCAGAGTAGAATAGAGAATTTTTTTTCACATAAAGAGGCATTCAAGGAAGAGGGTTTTTTTTTTTTTAGTAATTGGGGTTAAATGACTTGCCCAGGGTCACACAGCTAGTAATTGTCAAGTGTTTGGTCTGAGGCCAGATTGGAACTCAGGACCTCCTGACTTCAGGGCTGGTGCTCTATCCACTGTACCACCTCGCTGCCCCTCAAGGAAGAGTTTTTACAAAGGAGGGGGAAATGGTGGGGGTACGCAATGCTTAAATCTCATTTTTATCAGAATTGGTTGAAAAATGAAAGACTATGTATACACACTCAGTTGTTTACAAGTGTAATGTATCCAATAGGGAAATAGAAGGGGATAAAGAGGGGTGGGGAGGTGATAAAGGAGAGTACCATAAAGGGAGGCAGTAATTAGAAGCAAAATAGACTTTTGAGGAGGGACAGTAGAAAGAGAGAGAGAGAGAGAGAGAGAGAGAGAGAGAGAGAGAGAGAGAGAGAGAGAGAGAGAGAAAAGAATGGAATGGAAGGAAATAACAGTTAGTGATCATTACTGTGAATGTGAATGGGATGAGCTCACCCATAAAATGAAAACAGATAGCAGAATAGATTAGAAATCAGGATTCAACAATATGTTATTTACAAGACACACTTGAAACAGAAAGACACACAAAGGAAAAATAAAGGGATGCAGCCAAATATGCTTGAGCTCAAGTAAAAAAGGCATGGGTAGCAATCTTGATCTCAGACAATGCAAAAACAAAAATAGACCTAATTAAAAGAGATAAGTAGGGAAAGTACATTTTGCTAAAAGGTACCATAGGCAAGGAAGTAATATAAAAAAAAATTACAGCAAGTTTCAAGTGTCTCTTGTAAATAACATTTCTCGAATATATACTGAGGATAGAATTAAGTCAAAATTTTAAAAAATGAGAGCCATTCCTCAATTGATAAATGGTCAAAGAATATTAATAGGCAGTTTCCAGAAGAAGAAATCAAAGCTATCTATAGTCATGAAGAAAATGCTCTAAATATCTATTGATTAGAGAAAGGCAAAAAAACAACTCTGAAGTACCACCTCACATCTATCAAAATGACAAATTTGGAGGAGATGAGAAAAACAGGTACATTACTGAATATGGTAGAGTTGTGAACTGGTCCAACTATTCTGAAAAACAATTTGAAACCATGCCTAAAGGACTATAAAATAGTGCCTACCCTTTGACCCAGCAATACCACTACTAGGTCTGTATCGCAAAGTGATCAAAGAAGAACGAAAAAGACTTATATGTACGAAAATGTTTACAGCAGCTCTTTTTGTGGAGGCAAAGAATTGGAAATTGAGGGGATGCCCATCAATTTGAGGATGGCTGAACAAGTTGTGGCATTTAGCTGTGATCGAAAACTATTGTGCTATGGGAAATGATGAAGGGGAATGGTTTCAGAAAACCATGGCAAGACCTATATAAGATGATGCAAAGTGAAGTGAGAAGCACCAGGAGATCGCTGTGCACAGGAACAGCAATGTCAAAATGATAATCAGCTGTGAAAGACTTGGCTACTCTGATCAATACATGATTCAAGACAATCCCAAGGAATTCATGATGAAAAAATTGCTGTCCTTCAGAGAGAGAGAGAACTGTTAAATTCTGAGGGCAAATTGAAATGCAGTTTTCTCATTTTCTTAATTTTGTCTTGCTTTTTATTTGAAATATGGCTAATATGGGAACGTTTGCATGATTTCACATATATAGTGATGTCATACTGCTTGCCTTCTCAGTGGCTACAGGAGGATGTGGGAAGAAGGAGAGAGTTTGGAACTCAAACTTTAAAAAAAGTTAAAAAAAATAAATAATAAAATGGAGGGGGAGGAAAATCTGGGTGGCATCTAGATCCTGCCACTTCATGCATTCACCATAGGTTCTTCATCTGCTAAATGGGGGTAATACTATTTTTAGCACTTCCCTCCCAAGACGATTCAGTTGAGACAAGGGGTATAAAACACTGCAAACGTAAAGCTTCATATTACCCATAGTTCCAAACTGCAGATTTCAGCTCATGTGATCATCCCCCTTAAGCCCACCTCTTCTCCTCATTTCCTTATCCCATTTCAGGGTACCTCCACCCTTCTGGTCGTCTAGGTTTACACCCTAGAAGGAAGCCTCTCCCTTTCCCTTACCTCCAGCATATAATCAGGTGCCAGGTTTCATCTATTCTACCTTCAGAATTACTCTGAAAGGAGGCCTGGAGGTGATGCAGTGGAGCGAGCACTGGACCTGGAATCAGGAAGTTCCAATCCAGATTCAGATACTTATTAGCTGTGTGATCCTGGGCAAGTCACTTAATCTGTACCTGCCTCAGTTTCCTCATCTGTAAAATGGGGGTCATAATAAGCACCTGCCTCTCAGGGTTGCTGTGAGGAGCAGAGGAGATAATATCTGTAATGCACTTTGTAACCTTAAAGCAGTATAGAAACGCTAGCTGTTATTCTCCAAAGTTACGCATATACTAAGCAATGATCCTGTGAGTTCTGATTCAATGCCTTTCCAATTATGTCACCTCTAACAGAATGCATGCTCCTTGAAGGAAGATAATCCCCAGTGCCTGGAACATAGTAGGCACTTAATGTGTTTATTGAAAATCTCCTTAATAAGTGTCTATTGAAAGTCTATGTCCGTTGGATGAGGCTATAGGAATTGTGATATATGAATGTGATGGAATTTTACTGAGAATGAAAAAACAATGAATATGAACTCCAAGTTAGAAACACCTGGGTTCCAATCTGGTCTCCAACATTTTATTAGGTCAATAACCACTTAATTGGAGGCAGCTAAGTGCCTCAGTGGCCTGGAGTCAGAAAGACCTCAGTTCAAATCTGACTTCAGATACTAGCTGTACAACCCGGACAAGTCACTTAACTTCTTCTGCCTTAATCCCTGGAGAAGGAAATGGCAAACCACTTCAGTATGTTTGACAAGAAAACCCTATGGATAGTATTGACATGCTACAACCAGACACAACCGAACAGTTCTAAAATAACCACCACCACCACCTGTTCACACTCATCCATAAATTGGAAAAGGAAAAATCTAATAGGACTCTGGTACTACCACATAAAAAATGTGGAAAGTGTTGAATATATATCAGTTATTATTATCCAGCAGCCAGGAAAACTATACTGTCTGCATAAAAGAGAGATTATCTGAAACTGAGGCACCAACACTCCTACTCCACTCTGACCCTTACACCACGTCTAAATTATCACTTTTCTCTTTTATGTAACAGCTTTTCAGAAGACACTGATAAGTTGGAGACCATCCAGAAAGGCAATCAGAATGGGGAAGGGCCTGGGAATAATGTTATGGAGAATCAGCTGGAGGACATGGGCCCTGTAGCCTAGAGAGGAGAACACTTCCAGAGGAGACATCACGTCTGTGTTCAAGAATTTAAAGGGTTACAGTGGGGGAGAGGGGAAAGGATTGACCTGTTCTTCTTGGCCCCAGAGCACAAATAGTGTAAAGGTGCCTAGGACTAAATTTAGGTTTGATAGAAGAAAAATCTCCCTAACCACCATAGATCTTCCAAAGTAGAATGGGCTGCCTTGGGAAGAGAGGGGCTCCTCTCCCTAGAGATCCACCAGCAAAGACTAGTTGACTGCTTGTGGTCAACACATAGTATAATGTAGTCTGGAGGACTATGCTGCCTTGTTGGTATAGGGATGGAACGCTGGGCCCAGAGTCAGGAAAGAACTAAGTTCAAATCTGGCCTCAGTTGGGACCTGTGCAAGTCGATTAACCTCAGTTTCCCCATTATAAAATGGTGATAATAAAAGCATCGACCTTGAAGGTTATTGTGAAGTAACATTTGCAAAAAAGGCTTAGCGTAGTGTCTAACATGCAGTAGGGACTTATAAGTGCTCATTCCCTTCCCTACTTGTTGAGTGAGGACAGCTAGGTGTGCAGTGGATAGAGTGCTGGGCATGGAGTGAGGAAGACCTGAATTCAAATCTGGCCTCAGAAACTTACTACTGTGTGACCCTGGGCAAGTCACTCAACCCTTTTCCTCATCTGTAAAATGAGCTGGAGAAGGACATGAGAAACCACTGGAGTATCTTTCCCAAGAAAATCCCAAATGGGTCACAGAGAGTCAGACATGACTGAAAATGACTAAACAGCAACCTGTTAATTATATTGTAAAGCAAAGTGGCCTCAGAGAGCTCTTCCACTTTAAGTGGTCATTCAGAGGACTAAATTGGGGCAGATTGAGAGTTGGTTCATGGAGCTTTGATTGTCTGCATTAAGTT
>NW_027556361.1:0-12234 GCF_003287225.1 Phascolarctos cinereus
AAGGAGTCTTACCAAATTCTTTTTATGATACAAATATGGTGTTGATACCTAAACCAGGAAGAGTCAAAATAGAGAAAGAAAATTATAGACCAATTTCTCTAATGAATATAGATGCAAAAATTTTAAACAAAATACTAGCAAGTAGATTGCAGCAACTTATCACAAGAATAATACACTATGACCAGGTAGGATTTATACCAGGAATGCAGGGTTGGTTCAATATTAGGAAAACTATCAGCATCATTGAGCATATCAACACCAAAACCAACAGAAACCACATGATCATCTCAATAGATGCAGAAAAAGCTTTTGATAAAATACAACACCCATTCCTATTAAAAACACTAGAAAGCATAGGTATAAATGGAGTCTTCCTTAAAATAATAAATAGCATTATCTAAAACCTTCAGCAAGCATTATATGTAATGGGGACAGGCTAGAAGCATTTCCAATAAGATCGGGGTGAAACAAGGATGTCCATTATCACCACTGTTATTCAATATTGTACTGGAAACCTTAGCTTTAGCAATAAGAGAAGAAAAAGAAATTGAAGGCATTAGAATAGGCAAAGAAGAAAAAAGCTATCACTCTTTGCAGATGACATGATGATATACTTAGAGAATCCTAGAGAATCAAGTAAAAAACTACTTGAAATAATAAACAACTTTAGCAAAGTTGCAGGCTATAAAATAAACCCACATAAATCATCAGCATTTCTATATATTACCAACAAAGCCCAACAGCAAGAGATAGAAAGAGAAATCCCATTTAAACTTACTGTAGACATTATAAAATATTTAGGAGTCTACCTACCAAACAAACCCAGGAACTCTATGAACACAATTACAAAACACTTTTCACACAAATAAAATCAGATCTAAATAATTGGAAAAACATCAGTTGCTCATGGTAGGCTGAGCTAATATAATAAAAATGACAATCCTACCTAAGCTAATTTACTTATTCAGTGCCATACCAATCAAACTACCAAAAATTATTTTATAGAGTTAGAAAAAATAATAACAAGATTCATTTGGAAAAACAAAAGGTCCAGAATATCAAAGGAACTAATGAAAAGAAATGCAGGGGAAGGTGGCCTAGCAATTCCAGATCTTAAATTGTATTATAAAGCAGCAATCATCAAAACTGCTTGGTACTGGCTAAGAAATAGGGAGGTGGATCAGTGGAATAGGTTAATATGCAAGACACAGTAGTCAATGACTATAGTAATCTATTATTTGATAAACCCAAAGACCCCAGCTTCTGGGATAAGAACCCACTCTTTGAAAAAAACTGCTGGGAAAACTGGAAAAGAGTATGGCAGAAACTAGGCATAGACCCAAATCTCACATTACCAAAATAAAGTCAAAATGGTTCATGACTTAGATATAAAGGCTGATACCATAAGTAAACTGGGAGAACAAGGAATAGTTTACCTATCAGATCTATGGAGAACAGAAGAATTCATGACCAAACAGGAGATAGAGAACATTAGAAAAGCAAAATGGATAATTTTGATTACATTAAATTGAAAAGTTTTTGCACAAACAAAGCCAATGCAACTAAAATTAGAAGGAAGGTAGAAAATTGGGAAAGAATTTTTACAACCAGTTTCTATGATAAAGGCCCCATTTCTAAAATATATAGAGAATTAAGACAAATTTATAAGAACACAAGCCATTCCCCAATTGATAAATGGTCAGAGGATGCTCTAAATCGTTATTGATTAGAGAAATGCAAATCAAAACAACTCTGAGGTACCACATCACATGTATCAGATTGACCAACACGACAAAACAGGAAAATCATAAATGTTGGAGATGTGGGAAAATGGGAACACTAATACATTGTTGGTGGAGTTGTGAAATGATCCAAGTATTTTGGAGAACAATTTGGAACTATGCCCCAAAGGCTACAAAACTGTGCATACCCTTTGATCCAGCAATAGCACTTCTAGGGCTATATCCCAAAGAGATCAAACAAGTGGGAAAAGACCCACATGTACAAAAATATTCATAGCAGCTCTTTTTGTGGTGGCAAAGAATTGGAAATTGAGAGGATGCCCATCCATTGGGAATGGCTGAGCAAGTTGTGGTATATGAATGTAATGGAATACTATTGTGCTATAAGAAATGATGAACAGGCTGACTTCAGAAAAACCTGGAAAGACTTATATGGTCTGATGCTGAGTGAAGTGAGCAGAACCAAGAGGACTTTGTACACAATAACAGCCACGTTATGCAGTGACTAAGATTGTTAAACTGAACTCTTTTCAGCATTATGAGGAACTAAGACATCTCCAGAACCTTGGGATGGAAAATGCTGTCCACATCAAAGAAAGAACTACAGAAGTTGAATCGCTACCACTTATTTTTACTTTCTGTTGAGTTTTGTTTCATTTTTCTGATAGTTCTTCCTATTGGTTTTAATTTTTACTTACAACTTCACTAATGTGAAAATATGTTTAATGGGTATGTAAATGTACAGCCTGTATCAGATTGTGCGCCATTGGGGAGAGTGGGGGGAGGAAGGGGAGAAAAATTTTCAACTCAAAAGCATGTGGAAGTGATTCTTATAAATCAAAATAAATTAATAAAATTAAAAAAATATTTGGTCGTATCTCATACCATCCTCATTTTAAGAATAGTGCAAAATAAGTACAGAATGAAGCAAGCTCCCAGTAAGAAAAATTTAACGTCTTTTGTATTTAGAAATCATTCTGAAATAACACATTGTGACTATAATCTGACTGTATTTTGTAGTAATGATGAAGTTAACATAAGGAATTTGATGACAGTTTTTGTGTAAAACTTTTGGAAAGAAAGGTAAACTAGGAAACACTTGGTAGACTATAATGGTTATAACCTGTTTGCAACTATATAGGCAGTTCAGAAGTATTCCACAAACAAGGGCTTTAAAAATATTTTAAATCTTTATTTTAAAAAAGATTCTGTTTCAAAAATTATCACAACTACAAACCTTGTACTGATAGAAAAACAAGATTTGTTTTTAATAATTAATAATTTTCCCTAGAAAACAGACACAGGATATTCTGATAAAAAAATTTTCAGAAATAAATTGGTAGAAAAAGGGGAATTTATTAAAGTGCTAACAAAATTCAGGTAAAGAAAGGTAGGTTTTCTGATTGTGAATATATACTGTATCTGGAGTTATTAAACATTTCATATGTTTAATCTTAGGGAAATGTTACTCTACTAGAATCCTAAAATGTGTTGTAGAGTATTCATATAGATAAACGAGTAAGGAAATTTTGGACCTGGCTATCATGGCATATTTTTACCAGAGGCATACTTATATCAAAATATGAAAATAGTAGAAATTAATAAAAGTTATTGAAGATTCACAAAAAGTGAAAACCTCTCAAATGACGAAGAAGATATTTAAGCAAAACCTACTGATAACGTATGCAACATTGTGTCTTAATTCCTATAGTCTATTTTTTTCATAGACTAAAGGAGATATATGTGCCATTATCTAGTCTCTAAAATGATTATTTTATTTTTAAAATTGCAGAGTTTGACATCTTTTAGTGATCACATATTTTAAATTGTCATTTTGCATTTTTTCCTTGTGGCCTTAATTATTTCCCTTTACATATATAAATCTTGGAGTTCTTTTTTCCCCCAAATTCTTTATAATTTGATATTTAAAGCCTTTTATAACCTGGCCTCTCTAATCATTCAGTTTGTCAGTCCCCTCCCTGTGCTCTTCAGTCATTAACATCGGCCTGTTCTTTGGTCAGTACATTCATTCTTCTGACTCTTGGCATTTTCTCTCTGTGTTCTCCAGGTTTGGCATGCTTTCTGCATCTATAACCCTAGTTTTCTTCAAATCCCTCCTAAAATCTCACCTCCCACAAGAGACCTTTCCTGATCCTTCTTAATTTCTACTGCCTTCCCACTAGTCATTATTTTCAAATTTTTCCAATATATAAATTATTTGCAAGTTACTTCTGCCTTTAGACTACAAGTTTTTGAGAGAAAGGATGTCTTTTACCTTTCTTTGCATTCTTAGTTCTTAGCATAATACCTAGCAAATAATAGGTGTTTAATAAATGTTTATTGATTGACAATTTATCTCACCTGCAGTTACATAGCTTCATCATCTACTTTCTTGATTCTGAAAATTTTGTACCACTTAATTACTCCCTCCTTCTAATTATTTTCTCTCTTTTTTCTTTTTTTACCTTTCATGGGACTCTGTCATGATTCTTCTATGCCTAATTCTCTTATTACCTTTCTTGCTATTTCCCCTATCCTTCTGACTATACTACTTTGTTGATTCATCATTTCCCTAATTGTTGTTATTCTCCATATTGCTGTCCTAGACTCTCCTCTTTTTCTTCCAGCACTTTTCTCTTATAGTGATGGACTGTGAATCAGGAATATCTCAGCTTGATTATATTAATAGATGAAGAAAATATCTCTTTTTAAATTTATTTTGATTTTTAACAATCACTTCCATAAGCTTTTGAGTTTTAAATTTTTCTCCCCCTCCCTCTTCACCTCCTTCCCCGAGATGGCGTGCAGTTTGATATAGGCTATACATATATATTCCTATTAAACATATTTTCACACTAGTGATGTTATAAGGAATAATTAGAACCAATAGGAAGAACCACCAGAAAGAGGAAACAAAACACAACAGAAAGAAAAAAATAGCAAATAGTATGCTTCAATCTGCATCAAACTCCATAGTTCTTTCTTTGGATGTGGATAGCACTTTCCATCACGAGGCCTTTGGAGATGTCTTAGATCCTTGCACTGATGAGAAGGGCTAAGTCTATCAATATTAGTCATCGCACAACGTGGCTGTTAACTGTTAAACACTCAAATCAACTACAGAGGACCTATGAAGGAGTAAGAAGTAACAAATAATAGTATGTATAGTATAGTTTTACATATGTTTATAAATCTATCAAATGGTGTCCTTCTCTAGTGCAGAGTAGGAAGGAGGGAAGGAGACAGTTTGGAACTTAAATGTAACAAGAAAATAACAATTTATTATTAATAGATTTGATATTATGAAAACCTCTCAAATGACAAATACATAATCTATTCGGTGAAGATTGAATTGGAATGGTGAGATGTAAAATGGTAAGACCAATTGAAAGGCTATAGAAAGATGATAAGAGATTTATCTATGTAGTTTAAAAGAATAGAAGAGATTGGAGAGAAGTGAAAATGATTTAGAAGGTGATTGTGCATGTGGAATATATGAGTAGGAATTGAGAATTGACACCAAGGTTGCACATAAGTGATAGGAAAGCTGAGGATAGGTGGGTTCTGTGTTGTGGTAATATTCAGTTTATAGGCTAACTAGTTCTAAATGTCCATTACTGGGGCATCACACTGGGGCATAAGAATTCAGCAGAGCTAGGTGGAATGCTGGGCCTACAGACAGGAAGACCTGAGTTCAAATCCAGCATTAAATAGTTACTCTCTTTGTGACTCTGGGCAAGTCACTTAGCTTGACTTCCTTAATTTCCTTATCTGCAAAATGTGCATAATAAGTTATTTCCTAGAGTTGTTTTGAGGATCAGATGAGATATTTGTAAAGTGCTCAGCACAATGTGTTGAATATAGTAGATTTTATATAAATACTAGCGATGACAATGATAATGATGATGATAGCTAGCCAAGATATAGTAGTGTGGATTTACGTTTTATTCGTAAAGATCAAAGTATGAGAAAAAGTAACAGAGGAAAGGAAGTTTACCTAAATCAGTAATTGTGAAAAATAGTAATGAAAGCCATTGCTGGTAAAAGGGTGGGAAGTGTTTAGAAAGAATGGTATTAAATAAGTTATGTAATCATAAAGAAAAAAATTGTAAAGTGAATTAATGATTCCAAATAAAAACGTTCTAGTATTCTAGAGTCATCTCACAATTAGATTTTCCAGGTTCTAACCTTGATCTAGACACAGTTGTGCATCTGCTGTTTTTCCTACTCCTAAACTTTTATCAACTTTTCCTGTATAGGCAACCCTTGTCTTGTATTTGATATATTTCTCTAATAAGTATTGAGTCACAAGTAATAAGATCTTTTTAATGTCAATAGTTTTACCTCCCTCCAAATCTATTAAACATTTATGATATATTTAGATTCTTGTTGAAACTCTAGACCGTGGTATTCATGACTTTCTCTAGTGAAAAAATTTGAACATTTTAAACTTTAACTTACATGCCTTTTATTATCAGGAACAGGAAGTACTAGAGAAGGAGGAAGAGGAAAAGCAGGAACAAAACTCTTCCAGGATTTTCAAATATTAAGCAGAATTTGGACTCATCCATGGTGCTTACAGCTGGACTATATTAGCAAAGAAAACAAGGTAAATTAGATATTCATACTTAAGTATCTATTTAGTAGTCTGATTTCATTCCAACTCATTTTCTCCAGTGTTTCTCCCTGTATCATCCTCACTATTTATTTATAGTTTTCAGCATTTTGAGTTCCAAATTTTCTTCCAATCTCTTCCCTCTCCTCCCCAAGACACTGTGCAGTTTGATAGAGGCTTATACATTTATATTGAACCTATTTTCACATTAGTCATGTTGTAAAGAAGAATTAGAAACAACGTCATCCTCACTCTTTTAATGATCTTCATTCTCTCCCTGTCTCCTGATGCTTTCCTATTCCATATAAACATGTCTGTGTTTCCCCATTCTCAAAAAATGTGCCTGATCTATCTATTCCTGCCAGGTATTGTCACATCCTTTCCTTTCGCAGCAAAATTTCTCGAGAGAGCTGCCTACAATAGGTCCTTCCTACCTTCTTGCTAACTTTTCTTAACTCTGTATAATCTGGTCTTTCACTATTCAGCCAAAACTTCTTTCTATGAAATTACTAAGTCTCTTAATTGTCAAACTTAATGGTCTTTTCTTAAACTTCAATCTTTGTGACCCTTCTGTAGTGTTGCCCAAGACTCTTGATTACCTGTTTCCCATATTAGTCTCACTTCTGAGTTTTCAGTATCACCAGTTGCCTACTGGACTTTTGATACTAATTAACCTGGAAATTTTTCAAATTCATCATGTCTGAAACCAGTCTTACTTTTTTTGGACTGCCACTATTGAAAGTATCAATATTTTTACTTTTGGTTTCCAGGTAACACTGGCATCAACTTTAGCTCTTAATTATCCTCCATACTATGTAGATGTCAAATGTTGGCATATCTGCATTCCAAATACCTTTTACATTTAACATTTCAATTCAGGCCATCATCACCAATATCGTATTTTACCTAACAATATGTCTAACTAAATTACTGCCCCATTCATGAAACTCAAGTAGTTCTCTGTTTTCCCTAGAATCAAATGTATACTACACTATTTGATGTTTAAATTCCTTATAAACAAGTCTAATGTATTTTCCATGTTCATATATTATAATTCTTATACACACTGAGTTTCAAGAAAGTCTTCTTTCTTACCATTACATCTTTAACCCCTGTACTTTTGCACTGCATACACATGTCTAGAATGTACTGATTTCATCCACAAAAATCCTCACTTCTTCCTTTCAAAACCTTATATTCAAAGTCTTTATTCCCAAGTTACTAGCATGTTACTTCTTCAACTGTGTAATATTTGACTGCGAATCTACATGCATAAATGTTATTTCTGCACCATAGTCCAACATCTATTTGAAAAAGAGGGCAGTATAGTTTTAGTACATTTCAGTATAATTCATTATGAGATTTGTGGAGTTAAGAGCTGGCTATTGCATTGATCAGGATTTTTAAGTCTTCCAAAGTTGTCTAATTTACCTCTTTGTATAAATTGTTCTTATATCACTCAGTTTAGTTCTCCCAAGTTTCTCTAAACATTTTAGAATATTTCTTGTGAATAATCATTTGAAAAGTAGGGGTTATGCAAAGTTTATTTTCATCAGCTTACTCCTTACCTGTAATACTTTTTATTTGTTGGGCTGTTTCCTCAGCTTGTGCTTACATTTTAGAGTTGAGCCTCTACATAGTGTTTATTATTAACAGTCAGCCAACATAGTTGTAGGAAAGCCATTTGCTATGATGGTATAGCATAGTAATTAAAACAAATAACCCTCTACAATTCCAGGGCCATATTTTACGCATAGTGATGGTTACAGAGTAGGCTCAAATCTGGTTGCAATGGTAATGAGACACATGTAGGGAAGAACAAATGTTGCCCAAGTAAGTTAAAAATTCCGATATTCATATAATAAATCCCCCATACAGGAGCAGGTTGTTCAGCTAGTCTACTTGCTAATGCATTAAAACTTGATTGCATTTTATGGTATTAGTCTTGTCTGGGGCTTGGGTAAAAAAGTCAGATAGTACTAATCCCTTCTTTACACAGGTTATCAGAACATAGCAAATAATATCTTCTAATTTTTAGGAAGTATAAGAAGTACAGTTAATGCAGTGTAATTATGCATGAAGTACTAGTAGTAATATTTATATGACAACTTATGGTTTGCAGAGCACACATACATTACTGCACATGTATGACCACCGTTTTAAACTTAGACTAGCTCTTACGAGATTAGTGCCACTGATATGATTGCTCCCATCTTACAGAAGAAAACTGAAGTTCACAGACATTAAGTTAATTGCACAGGATTACACATTGGAGAATGGAAGCGTGGTATTGCGGTAAAGCACAGCAACCATGTCTTTTCAAATTTTGGAGTTGCCACTTGTATGATTTTTCAAAAGTCTGAGTTTAGACTAAATGATGTCTAAGGATCTTTTTAGCTCTTATTCAATGATCCTAAGTGTTGAAGGTATAGTGTAGAATGAATACTTCCTGATTCCACGGCCCATAATCTATACTGTCCCTTATGTAGATGGGGGTTAGAGACTGAAACTAATGCAAAGGCCTTAAGCACTTTACACTAAGAGAAATAAGCAAAAAAAAAAAATCTTTTAACATTTTTGATAAATGTAATGATTAGCAAATTTTTTTAATTATTTTTTTTTTTCAGGGGTATTTTGAGGAAGACAGGATGAATGAATTCATACCATCAGATTCTGATGAAACCTCACTGAGTTTAAGTTCAGATGATTATCCTAAGTAAATAGAATCTTTCTTTGTATAAATATGCTGTGTATTTTTTCATTTCAAACTTCCATAAATAGTAATAGTAATGTAATAAAATTAAAAATAGCTATCATTTTCATGTAATAGCTTATCATATTAAATTTTGCTCTAACATTTATTAGTTAGGAAAGAAGATCCGCATATGTGTATATTCTCACTATTATAGTTCACAAATTGTCATGTATTATACACATAATATATGTATGTACATATGCATACATACACATATATACATTTATATATACTGATACTCATATGCATATAGATCATAGAATTTGCACTTAGAAGTTGAAGATATCTTGATTGTTTCCTTTTTTGTTTTTCTAGTCTCCTTATTTTTCTTGGAATTTTAAAAATTAACAATTGAAGGAAATCAGAGAACTTACAGAAGAGTAGTAATAATGACTTAATATTTTTAAACTTTTTAACATTTTTCAACCTATGTTCTTTTGAATCTATAAAATATTGTATTAAAGTTTAAATTTTCTGTAAAATGAGCAGTGCCCCATTTAAGTCCTTTACAAAGCTAAAATTTGTGCATTTTCCAGAAATATATATTTTCTGAATTAAAATATCAGTATTTTACCAGAAAAATATTTATTTTAAATTTAAATATTCATTTTAAACTTAATTTTTCTAAAAAGGCTGCCCTGCTTATTTGGGATGATGTAATGTTAAATAAGCCAAACTTTTTTTTTGATAGGATCATGGAAAAATCTAGCATTTAAACCTGGAAGGAAATATAGGAACATTTCTGTAATTTTACATGAGAAATTTTTTTGGTTTACTTTATAATTAGCCCTATATTACAGATTCAAATTTTTTTTAAATTCATAATCTTTTCTAGGAAAAAAAAGTTCAAAGGGAAAAAAAGAACTAGCTCAGGTGGACATGAGGATGCAGAAGTAATTAAAGTATGGAATTCAAGATCCAGAGGTGGTGGTGAAGGGCATAAGGATGAGCTGGCCAGCATTTCATCTGTGATGGTAAAAAAAGAAAAAAGTGAGTCTAATGTAGAAGTAAACTTTTGTATTTATGTAAGGATCAAAAAATATTGGTAATATGATATCAGCTATTTACTTAGGGTTAGGTGAATTTCTTGGCAGGTGAAGCAGTGGGTTTATTATTGACAAAATGTAAAGTCACATTACAGTTTACATTAAGATTTCATCATTTCAGAACCTACTAAGTCTGTAGTTTAGATCATTGAGATTGAGTAGGGTATACTTTGACCTTCAATTTAAAAAACAGATTTATTTTCTATGTAAGTTGTGTAAAGATTTAATTAAAGATTTTTTAAATGTTAATATTTTAATACCCTTAGTAGTATTTATTTACCCAGCATCTATTAATGAAATTATTTAGCCTGTTAATTTTTAAAAGGATTAGAATACCATTTTGCTTAGACCTTATTAGATTATTCCACATTCTTTGAGCTTAAAAGTAACAAAACTTCATTTCTGTTGTGTATTTATATATAATGTACATTAATATAGGATATATTTTTTCCTGTATTTTACTTTCTAAAACATAGAGCTTCTTAGGTAATACGTAAGCTAATGTTTCTAGAAAGTTCAGTGGGAAAAACAAATGAATAAACTAAATCACACGAAGGACCATCATAAAGGCTTCTAGCAATTAAATTGAAAAGCATGTAATAAATGAACAAAAATAACAGTCTCTGTGAGATTTAACAGACACTTTTCTTTCCCATGATTCCAAGTGAAATGACACGAAAGAGAACACATGATAGGCAGAACTTCAGATATATTTATCCTAGAGTGACACAGGTTAAAGACGCTAAAGGATTGATTTTCAAAGTATCTGAAAGAAAGAAAAATACAAATGCTTGATAAAATGATTATGGACTTTATTATTCTGAAAACAAGTTACCAAGAATATATCACCAACTGCTGTCCTTCTTTTCTCATCTTAACAAAACCTTTATGAGAATAATTTACATACATTAACGCTCTCCTTGCTAATGGTATGTGAAGGAAATAGGCAGAGTTTTGCAAATATAATCTCTTCGTTTTTCTTGCATGAATAAAAGAAGAACAGAAGGTACAGCAATGATTTATTGAAAATATTTGATTCAGTAAAACATATTGCAGCTTTGAAGACTGATCTAACAAAGAATCTCTCTTGTTTTTGTGGCCATATCACAAGACTCATTGATAGATCTGACATCAAAAATAAATTTCTACAGTGAGTGTTTCACATTAGGCAACATATAAAACAGATGAATGTTTCCCAGGTCTTTGCCACTAACCTGGAGGATATCCAACGAGAGTCCTGATGGGATTTCTTTATAAAATTCTCAGCTGTACCTTTTTGTGAGCGACATCATTACATCAAGCACCAAAACATTTCAGAGCCACCTAAATGGGATCCGTATTTTCTCAAGAGTCTCGCTTAACTATCCACAAGAAAAATCTAGTAGATGGAGAATATCTGTTGTTTAGGCTTCAATTATACAATTATACAGTTGGAGTATGTCAGTTAGCACTTATGTATTAGACAGATACTGAACAAAAAACTAGGCATAGATTTGAAGAGTAGGAAAGTAGAGTGACATGATTTGCCTTTTTGAAACTGTGCAGTGTAATGACAGCAGTCTCTTTCATGGGTTAAGTTCTTCTTTTTTCAAGAATTATTTAGTTTTGGTGACAGATTTGGAGTGCGTCACACCTATTGAATCATGGACTATATATAAGAAGTGGACTTTTCTTTCTTTCTTTCTCTTTTTTACATTTTATTAATTTGTTTTCATTTATCAACAATCACTTCCATAAGCTTTTGAGTTTTAAATTTTTCCCTCTCCCTCCCCATCTCCCTCCCCAAGACGGCGCACAATCTGATATAGACTATACATGTACATTCCTATTAAACATATTTTTACATTAGTGATGTTGTAAGAATTAGAACCAATAGGAGGAACTACCAGGAAGAGGAAATAAAACACAACAGAAGAAAAAAATAGCAAATAGTATGCTTCAATGTGCATTCAAACTCCATAGTTCTTTCTTCCTATGTGGATAGCATTTTCCATCATGATGCCTTTGGAGATGTCTTAGATACTTGTATTGCTGAGAAGGGTTAAGTCTATCAATATTAGTACCTAACTGATTATG
>NW_027556362.1:0-12218 GCF_003287225.1 Phascolarctos cinereus
GTTTCTGATTCTTTGTGGCCCCATGTCAGGATATCTTGGCAAAGATACTGGAGTGGTTTGCTACTTCCTTCTCCAGTTAATTTTACAGATGAAGAAGATGAAGCAAACAGGGTTAAGTGACTTGCCAAGAGTCACACAGCTAGCAAGTGTGAGAGGCTGGATTTGAACTCAGTTATTCCTACCACCAGGCCCAGTGCTCTATCCACTGTGCCACCTAGCTGACCCAGATCCAACACACTCTCGTTCGTGCACTATGTAACTTCCAAAGCTCCTTTCCAGTCCTAGCCTTCTGTGATTCTCCCTCTGAATTTATTCTCTGACACTTTATAAGAAATTTCAAAGGGAGCACCAGGTGGGTACAGAATGGTGGGCAGGAAGTAGAGAACACACCAAACAGACACAGAGAAAGAAGACACCTGTCCTGGATGAGGCTTAACTCAAGCCAGTAGAAGGGTTCAGCTTGAGGACGAGAATGCAAGAAGACACTTGCAGGCCACAAATTATTTTTTTTTAAATTGACTCAAACATAAAAATGAATGAATAAGGATACAACATTGATTCAAATGTGCAAGGGACCCCTTCCATTTCCAGATGAGTCACAGCATCAGTGACCAAAGAGAAAGGTCTGCTGACTCTGATATGAGTGACAGTTCTATGAAACCTATGAAGCCTCCTAGGTTGGGCTTTCTCTGGCAGCCAGGAAGTCATACCAATGACTAAGGCCCTGGTCCTCTAGAATTGTCAAGTCCTAGAGAGCTTCCTGGCTCATTTAAAAAGAAATTAGCCCAAAAGAAACAGAATGTCCCCATGAGAGTCTTTTCTATGAATTTCCAATTCCAGCTCAGTAGTCAACCAAAAGGACATGGTAAATGAACCAGAAATGGCCAGAATGCATGCTCATCCTCCAGAGTAGAAAGTGGGATCTCCACTCTACCGAACAGGCTCACCAAACATCCAGATGCTCCAAGGACTGGCCCAGTCTGGCCAATTCTCCAACCCCATTTAAAACTTTTACTGTACTCAACTAATAAGCCAGGGGATATTCTGAACAGATTGTGCATGTCCTCAATCCATAACTGTTTCCTAAGTTCTCAGGGAAGCTTAAATACTCACTCTTTCTTGAATGCTTTCCCCCAGTGCTATAAAAGAGTCTTAGAACAGTCAGTGTGGCCAGAACTTAAATAGCCCTACATAGTTTATGGGAAAACAACAATTGCCACAAATGCACTTATATAGATTCCAAAAAGGAAAAATATTTTGCAAAGCTTGCTTAATACTTTACAAGTATTTCCAGGGACAGAAAGGACCTTGTCCAACCCAAAGGCTAATAAAGAAAAAAAGAAAGAAAAAAAACTTCTTATTTCAGAATGAAATCTTGTAAGTATGGAGCATCTCAGATCATTTCTACCTGAAGGGATTTGGGATGTAGGGTACACTGGTGTTTACCTCTTCATTCCAGGCTTGGTATTTATAAATCATCACTGGGTTGGGGAACTGGCCTACTTCTCCCTCTCACTCTTCTGCTAAAGTCTACCCCATTCACCCCAGAGGTCAGACTCAAAGAATCAGTTTAATTCTATAAAACTCAGCAACATAGTAGAGTAACCCAAATTTTATTCAAGAATCCCTAAAATACCTAGAGAATCTAATAAACATTTCCAGGTACACCTTACACAGAGGGAACACCAACAATTTCTTGAATCTCTGAAGCCCCATAAGGTACTCAATATTTTCTCCAGGGATCTCTGCCACAGCAAGAGTGATCTAAGACAGGCAGCCTCAGTTTCAGAAGAGCAAGATGAGTTATATCTCCAGAAAGTATGAAGTCACCAAGAAATGAAAATTTGAGGCTGATTACTTTTAGGTCAGTAGACACACTTTATCCTATGCACTTTCCCTCTTTAAGGCTCTCGCAATAAGGCAAGAAGCCTAAGTCTGTTTTCAATGACAGAAGGAAAATAGGAACACTGAGCAGGTATGCACCAGCAATCAGGGTAAAAATATCAATATATATAAAGGATTCAGAAAATTCAACACGTATCTGTACTTATACAAAAAATAGCTCAAAAAACTGTTCTGAGATAATGCAATATTGGCTGTGCAATTACAGTCTAAAATGAAAAAGAAAAGATTCTTAAAGGAAAAGTTAAAAGAGTTACAGGAGAAAATAGACAGTAAAAATATACTAATGGGGGGCCTGAATTTTCCCCTCTCAAAACTAGATAAATCTAACCAAAAAATAAACAAGAAAGAAGTCAAGGAGATGAATAACTTTTTAAAAGTTAGGTATGACAGACCTCTGGAGAAAACAGAATGGGAATAGAAAGGAGTATAACTCTTTCTCAGCTGCACATGGCAGCTTCACAAAACTTGACTATTTATTAGGACATAAATACCTCACAACCAAGTGCAGAAAAGGAGAAATATTAAATTAATCTCTTTCAGATCATAATGCAATAGAAATATGTTGAATAAAGGGCCATGGAAAGAAAGATTAAAAATTAACTGGAAACTAAATACTATAATCCTAAAGACTGAGTGGATTGTAGCAGCTAGGTGGCACAGGGAGGGGTTGGATATAGCTGAGGCCTTGTAGTCAGCAGTACCTGAGTTTAAATCAGACAAGAGACACTTGACATTTACTAGCTCTGTGTGACTCTGGACAACTCACTTAACCCCAATTGCTTCAGAAAAAAAGAAGTGAGTGGGTCAAGGAATAAATAATAGAAACAATAAATAATTTAATGAAAGAGAATGACAATGAGACAACATAGAAAAAATTTATGGGGTGCAGCCAGAGCAATACTTAAGGATATTTTTATTTCTCTAAATATATGAATAAAATAGACAAAAAGCAGATCAATGAGTTGGGCTTGAAGTTTAAAGAGAAAGAAAACAAATTTTAAATACCCAACTAAACACCATTTTGGAAATCTGGATAATCAAAGGAGAGATCAATAAAAATGAAAGTAAGACAATCATTGAACTAATAAATAAAATTAAGACCTGGTTTGATGGTGGAAAACAATAGGATAGATAAACTATTGGTTATCTTGGGTTTAAAAAGGAAAGAAGGACATCTCCAGAGCACTCTTGGTGTAAAAAACTATCCACATCCAAAGAAAGAACTATGGAGGTTGAATCGCTGTCATTTTTTTCTTTTCTGTTGAGTTTTCTTTCCTCCTTCTGATGGTTCCTATTGGTTTTATTTTTTACTTACAAATTCACTATTGTGAAAATATGTTTAATAGGAATGTAAATGTATAGCCTATATCAATTTGTGAGCCATCTTGGGGAGCGTGGAGGGGAGGTAGGGGAAGAAAAATTTTAAACTCGAAAGCATATGGAAGTGATTGTTGATAAATCAAAAGAAATTTACAAAATTTTTTTAAAAAGGTAAAGAAGACAACCAAATTACCAGTACCAAAAATGAAAAGGGAGAATTCATCAATGAAGATAAAATTAAAGCCATTGTTAGGAGCTATTTCGCCCCATTAGGTGCCTACAAATTTGACAATCTAAGTGAATTCACGAATTTTTACAAATAACGTAAATTGCCCAGTTTAACAAAAGAGAAAGTAGAATATTTAAGTAACTCTGTTGGAAAAAGGAATTGAGTTTACAGCTCGGATGCGGAGTGCCAGTTGCGCAACAACCTCCCAGCCTTTTGTAGCGAGGGGAGCGGGGAGAGGGAGGAGTTTGGGGAGAGATTTGGGAGTCGGTTTCCCCATTCAGCTCACCCTGCTTCCTTCCTCCAGCCCCTTCCCGGTTCCCCCTCTTCCTCTCTCCTCACGTCCCGCCTGCTTGGCTCCCAGACTCTCCCAGGGGCTTTTCACTTTGCCGGGGCTGCCAGTTCCAGGAGCTGCAGGGCAGCAACCGGGCTTCCCTCCTATCTGAGGCCACAATGTACTTTATGTTGGTTTTTAGTCGTCAGGGAAAGCTCCGACTCCAGAAATGGTATGCCACCGGGATCGGAGAAAGAAAAGAAAAGAAAAAACCTCAAGAGAACTTGTTCAAACAGTTTTAGCCCATAAAGCAAAATGTGCAGCTTTTTGGAGTGCCGAGATCTGAAGACTGTCTACGAAAGATAAGTTAACCAAATGTATTTCTGCTGCGCTAGTGAAGATAAGGACAACTAATTACCCTGGAAATAATTCATCGTTATGTTGAGCTACTTGGCAAATATTTTGGCAGTGTCTCTGAACTTGATGTCATCTTTAATTTTGAGAAAGCTTATTTTATTCTGGATTAATTTCTTTTACGGGAGAAGTTCAGGAAAACGTACAAGAATAATGTACTTAAAGCCATCGAATAGGCAGATCTGCTCCAAGAGGAAACTCAAATCCCACTTAGTGTTCTTGAAGAAATTGAACTGGGGCATCTAGGTGGCGCAGTGAATAGAGCACTGACCCTAGAGTCAGGAGCATTGAGTTGAAATCCAGTCTCAGACCAGACACTTAACACTTACTAGCTGTGTGACCCTGGGCAAGTCACTTAACCCTAATTGCAAAACAACAACAACAACAAAACAAAACAAACAAACAGGAAATTGGACTGACATAAGCCAGCTCCCATGTTGACATCATGTGGTCTCACTGTGGATGTTCACTGCCTTCACGTTAATGTTTAACTAAGGGTGCCAGACTCCATTTGCCAGTATTACTGTTTGGCTAAGCCCCTTCATTCAGGCCTCCATAAAAACACCCCACTTTTCCAAAAGGGAATAAAAATAGGTTTTTTTTAAGCTAACTAAAACTTAATGCAGAAGAAATATCTCTTCAGTATTCTCAAAGGATAAATTATGTCCGTTTCCTATTAATTTTATTTGTGTGTGGTAATTATGGAATACACATAAAATCACAGTCAGGGAGCACATTTATTGCTATTATTGCATTCAGCTGAAAAGAATCTACAATTGTGGCAACTTCAAAGTAAATATAATAATGTTTCAATATGGTTTCATGCAACCATTGAGTAATGTTACATTTCAGTATTTATGGGAATGAGAAAATTTGACTGATTTCATGTATCAAAATGATTTCAGTTGTAACATTACCACTAAAATTTAAACATACATATGTATACCAAAGATGCTTATTGGGAACTACATATCTGAAACTGGCAGCTTATAAAAAATGTACCTTTCTGAGACTAAGTGGGATATTACAGTAAAGGGAATAAAAGAAGGAAGAAAAGAAGAAAAGGAAGAAAGAAAGGAGGGACAGAGAGAAAGAAGGGAGGGAGAGAGGAAGGTAAGAACAATGAGGAGAGGACGGAAGGAGGGAAAGAGGGAAGATGGAGGGAGGGGGGTAAAAGAGGGAGTTATGGGAAAATGATATCAATTTTTTCAGAGAAATATAAAATAAACCTATCAGCTGAGAGGGTTCGAGGTGGGGGTGAGCCCTGAGAGACTTGAAGGGGGATAAAAAGCATTGGAAAAATCCTGATAGTAGGATAGGTGATTATGGAGGCATGAAAGGATTGCTCTGCAATGGTGAGGGCCCAATAGAGATGATATAAAAAGTCTATAGTGGACCCAATAAAAACATTTTCCTGATTTTTTCTAGCTTCCTTCATTAGCCCAGGAATAAGGGAAAAGGCTTATCCATATTATGACTTGGCAGGGTAAATGTAGAGAAAAGAAAAAGAATTTTGAATTAAACATTGACAAACAATAATTGCAAAACAGAAAGTAGTAAAGTTTGTTGTTGCAATCCCTTGGACTTCAATGAACCCAAGAAATGATCACAGCATAAGTACAGGAAAAGAAAAGAAGTTATAAGGGGAAAGGAAATAAGCATTTATATAGAGCCTGCTAGGTACCAGACACTGTACCAAGTTCTATACAAATATCATCTCATTGGATTGTCACAACAGCTTTGTGAGATGGGTGATGCTATTCTCATTTGAGAGTTGAGAAAACTGAGATTAACTGACTTGCCCAGAATCACACAGCTGGTAAGTGTCTCAGGTCTTCCCATCTCCAGGCCTAGCACTCTATCCACAGCACCACCTTAGTGGCTAGTTATCTATTGGGTAGTAAAGCTCTGATTTCTAAGGGGATTATCAAGCTTATAGTTCAGATCCTAATTGGGTCAGAACACCAGCAACACAACCTCCAGAGTCCTCTTGCTGGGTAATTTGTATCTTGTGTTGTTTTTCCTTTCTCTTTGTAAACATGATTGTGTAAGGTGTGTCAGTCAATTAACATTTATTAAGTATATACCGGTGTAAGAAACACTACTAAGTGCTGGGGATACAAAAAGAGGCAAAAGACAATCCCTGCACTCAAGGAGCTTGCAGTCTAATGGGAGAGGCCACACAAGCCTGAGCAAACAAGCCACATACAGAATGAATAGAAGATAATCAAAAGAGGGAAGGCACCAGAATTTAAAGGGGATCATAGTTGGGACTTAAAGGAAGCCAATCGGTAGTGAAGAGCAGGGAGAGCATTCCAGGTTTGGGGAACAGCCAGTAGACAGGCCCAGAGACAAGAGATGGAGCATCTTTGTTTGTGCAACAGTCAAGAGTCCAGGGTCCCTATATGAGAGGTCATGGTGAGGAATTAGGTGCAAGAAGACGGGAAAGAAAGGAGGAGGTTAGGTTACGAGGGGCTTTGAATCCCAAATAGAGGATTGTGCATTTGATCCTAGAGAGGATGGGGAGACACTGCAGTTTATTAAGTGGGGGAGGTGACATAATCAGACCTGCACTTTAGGGAAATGACTTTGGTGGCTGAATGGAGGATAGGTCTGAGCAGGGAGAGAATTGAGGCAGCAGGTCCACTAGTAGGTTATTGCAATAGTCCAGGCACGAAGTGGTGTGGGCTTGTACTAGGGTGGTGGCAGTGTCTGAGAATGGGGGCTATTTAAGAGATATGGCAAAGGCAAAATAGGCCTTGGCAACAGATTGGATATGGCATAGGGGAGAGGGAAGAGATAGAGAATATGCAGGCACCTAGGTAGCGAACCTAGGAAAATGGTGTTGCCCTCTATGATAATTGGGAAGTTAGGGAGAAGGGGAAGGTTTAGGGAGAAAGAGAATGAGTTCAACTTTGGACATGATGAGTTTAAGATATCTGAAAGGCAATGAGAGATGAGAGATTGGAGGTCAGTAGAGAGATTGGGATAGAATTGGTAGATTTGAGAATCATCAGCATAGAGATGATAATTAAACCTATGGGAGCAAATGAAGTAGTATAGATGGAGAAGCAGCCCTGACACAACCCTCTGGGATACCTAGGATTAAAGGAGGTTTTCTGAATAAGGATCCATTGAAAATCAGAAATGGTGCCTTGAAAACCTAGGGAGAAGAGGAAAAAGGAGAAGAGGGTGATTAACAGTATTATAGATTGCAAAGACTGAGAAAAGGCCATTGGATTTGGGAACTGAGATCACCAGCAGCTTTGGAGAGAGCAATTTTGGTGGAATGAGGAGGTTGGGAGCCAGATTGTTAAGGGTTAAGAACAAAGTGAGAGGACAGAAAATGGAGGCACCTATTGAAGACAGACTTTCCAAGCTGTTTAGTCACAAAAAATGGAAGAGACATAGGACGATCTTTAGCAGGGATGGAATAAACAACTAGTTTTGAGGTTTGGACATAGGCCTGTTTGTAGGTAATAGGGAAGGAGCCAGTAGATTGGGAGAGATTGGGAATGACAGAAGTGGAAATCTATTCCAGGAGATGGGGTGGAGTGAGATCACTTGTGCAGATAGAGAGGGGCTAGCTTTGGAAAGGAGTGAGATCTCCTCTTCCTTTGAGACAGAGATGAAGGAGAGCTGGGCAGAAGGCATATGAGTGATACAATACTGACTTCCCTGGCTTCCTTTAAGTCCCAAGTAAAATCCCACCTTTTACAGAAAGCCTGTCAGACTCCTTCTTAATTCTAGTGCCTTCTTTCTGTTGTTTCCCACTTATCTTGTAGATCACTTGTTTGCATATTTGTTTGCATGTTGACTCCCCCATTAGATTATGACCTCCTTGAAATAAGCTACTGTCTTTTGCCCCTTTTTGTATCTGCAGTGCTTCCTGGCATGTAGTAGGCACTTAACAAATATTTATTGATTGAGATGAGGAAAAGGAGAGGAGGGAACTCATGGTGAATGCTCTCAATTTTTTTCTGTAAAAATAGGAGGCCATGTTCTCAGATGAAAAGCTGGAGGGAGGGGAAGCCATTGGAAATTGAAGGAGGAATGAAAAAGTTTGGAAGAATTGCTGTGGGGAGTGGGGGAGTGACAGGACAGAGGGGGTGCAGTAGGATTGCCCAGCAACTAGCTGAGGTTGTGTAACATAAATTTTCAGAGGACCTGATCAGAATGGTCATGTGACTTTCACCACCTTCATTCAGCAGCACCATGTGTAGGAGCAAAGGTTACATGGTGAGAATGATCCAAGGCTGAAGCTTGGCAGGATAAACCAAACATTTACTTAACCTCTACTATGTGACAGATACTGTGCTTAGTGTTGGTGATACAAAAAGGGGCAAAACAAAACCAACAAAATAAAGGGGCTAGGGACTCAAGAGAACAATGTAGAGTTGATCTGGTTTACCAAGAGGTCAAGAGAGAGAAAAAGAAAAGAGTGAAGTTAATGCAAGGGTAGTGCCCTACAAAAGAAATGAAGGGCTGAGAAATTAAAAGGTGATAATATAGGCTAATAGTAGGGTTTGGAAAGGGAAGGCAGAGAAAACCATGGAAAGCCAATAGATGGCAGTCAGATAAGGAGATTTTGGGAAATTGAGTGGTTAGGGTGCTTGAGGAAAAGTCATTATGTGTGTTGAAGTCCCAAATAGGAGGAGTTGGGGAGGAGAAAGACTGTGAGACAGGCTGTTGTTGTAGCTTGTCCTTTGTTCTCAAACAGGACCATGACACAGGAAGGTGATGCCATGACTTGCAAGTGAATTGGATTTAAGTGAGAGACTGTACAAAGTCATCAGCCTCTTTCTCCTCCAGAGTGATCTAGGTCCAGTGGCAAGATGTAGATCAGGACACTGGAGAGGACAACTCATTGAGGAAGAAAGGAGAGTGACCTGGAGCTCTTTGAAGTGTTACCCAGTCTATGTGTGTCCACATTTCTTTGTGCAAATATGGTTAATCAGGAGATGTGACTAGGTTATCTCTAGTCTCCTCTGGCTACCTTCTCTAAAGAAGATACCTTCTAGGAGGGAAGCAGGAGATTGGGGCCACTGTTTTCCTCAGATAATGGGTTCTAGGCTAGAATTATATCTATCCAACCCCCATCCCCAATATTGTTAGTCTACCCAAAAAGAAACTAGTATTAGCAGGGACCAGGAAAGGCTTCCTGTGAAAGGTGAGATATTTAGACTTGAAGGAAGCTAGGGAAGCCAAGAAGTAGAGATAAGGAGGGAGAGAATTCTAGGTATGGGATAAGCCAGTGAAAATACCCAGTTAGCTGACAGAGTATTTTATTCAAGAATGAGAAAGGCCAATGTCACTGGATTAGATTGTATGGTAGGGTATTAAGATGTAAGAAGATGGGGAAAGTGGAATGGGATGGGGTGGAGAGGGCAGGTTAGGAAAGGCTTTAAAAGCCAAAGATGATTTTATATTTGATCTGGAGGTAATAGGGAGCCACTGGAGTTAGGCAGTGTGGGTAAGTGGGGGGAAGGGATCTATGGTGAGGCCTGTGCTGTGGAAAGATCACTTTGACAGCTGAATGGAGTGCCAACAAAGGATGGGCTTGGAGTCAGGGAAGATCTGAATTCAAATCTGACCTCAGACACATTAGCTGTAACCCTAGGCAAGTCACTTAACCTCTATTTGCCTCAATTTCAACCTCGAAATAGAGACTAAAGCACCTACCTGGGGGTTGTTGTGAAGATCAAACCAGATATTTGTAAAGAACTTAGCACAGTGCCTGCACATAGTAGGCACTATCAAAAATGCTTATTCCTGCCTTTCCCTTGAGGCAGGAATATCTACCAGAAAGTAATTGTATTAGGCCAGGCATGAGGTGATGAGTGATTGTTCTAGAGTGAAGGCAATATCAGAGGAGAGAAAGGGTCTATGAGAGCTATTGTAGAGAGAGACTCAAAAGCTCCTTAACTTGTCAACTTGTCAACAGATTAGCTATAGGGGTTAAATGTGAATGTGGAAGAAGATGAAATTTAGATTGGAAATCTAGGTACTGGTAAAATGGTTTCCTGAGAGTAATAGGAAGTTAGGAGAGGGGAAAATTTTTGGGAAAAAGATCAGCCCTGGACTTGAGTTTAGGAATCATCTGCATAGAGATGTCAATCCACAGGGAGCTGATGAAATAACCAAGGGAAATAGAGAAAGAAGGTCCAGGGCAGAATCTTGGAGCACATGTAAGATTATAGAGTATGTGGAGGGGTGTAGGCTATTACTCAAATTTTACTGAGTTGCTAGACAAGCAAGGGTGGGGCTACTAGGCACATTTACAATGCTTATCTTAGAAACCAATCTTTGCATACTATAGAACCATTTATGTTGAACTACTGATTGCTTGCATTTTACTAGAAACTACATGTAACTGCCAAGATGCAAGCACTGCTGTTTGACAAATTAAAGTGCATATCATTTCTTAATACAATAAAATGGGAAGAAAATGAAAGGCTATCCAAGTCTAAAATGTTCAATTTGCCCATGAAGATTTGTGCATAGCTGAAAAAGGTTAAGTTTGCCTGGTCACTGCTAGAGTTTGGACTGCTATTGTGTTGTTAATTATTGAGTGGACCCCAAAAAGCTTTTTGAAAATCTAACAACTATGTAACACAATAAGCTTATGTTTTTAAAACCATTTTCAAAACTTCTGTTAGATAGTTTTTCGTCATATGTGAAGAAAAGCAAAGGAGTTGGAATGTACAATACATTTTCTAAGTTCTACTTTTGTTCCTTCCTTCTCCACGATTTTCTCTAAAACCCATGAAAAAATTAAGTACAAATCTTATCTTATGCAAGAATGCTCAAAAAGTTGTGGTTTATTCATCCTGTGCATATAAAAACTGTGATTCAGATTTACTTTAAAAGAAAGATGTACTTTAATTCTTTGCATTTTGACTGATATTGGTAAATCACTATAAGAAAGACCCATTATTATTCAAAATTCATTTTCCTGCATAAAATTTTGATGAGTATTTAGTTGAAATGACAAAAATATAGCATGTACAGAATGTTTCCATAAGGAAAATAAGAAACATGTGTAAAAACATGTAGCAGGGAGCTGCCCTCTTTGGAATTCACTCCATCATTTTCATCCTCTCCTCATCAGTTACCTTACCCATTCCTGCCCTTTTAAAAAAACTTTGTTTTGGGATGTTTTCTTTCATCCAATTGTAAGCTCCTTCACAGCAGGCACTGTCTTTCCTTTTCTTATATGTATAGGCACTGTGCCTGGCACTAACTAGCACTATGTAAATGTTAGTTATTATTATTATTATTATTCTAAAGTATATTATGCTCTTAATTATACATATAGTAAGATTTTTCATTTCAAATCTATAACTATCTTAAAATTTCCAATCGAAGATGTGTAAAGCTTAATGAATATGTTCATTTGTAAATTAAGGCTCCAGGACTTTTTTTGATATTTCTTTTTTTTGATGAGGGTATCAGGGTAAATGACTTGCACAGGGTCACACAGCTAGTAAGTGTTAAGTGTCTTAGGTCAAATTTGAACTCAGGTCCTTCTAATTCCGGGCTAGATGCTCTATTCTCTGTACCATCTAGCTGCCCCCATTTGTTCTTAATCCTGCACTATTCTTCCAAAGCTTCATCCCTTCTACTAGATCCCATTCATTACTGAGTAAAAGTTACCTATTTTGAAAACTTCTTAACAGTCTCTGCTTTAGGAAGAATTCAAAGAAGCCTGGAACCATTCATGACAACTGGTTCAGAGTAAATTAAGCAGAACCAAGAAAACTATTCATAATGACAATGAAAATGAAAGCACAGCTAAACCAAAGAATGCACAGTTATGTTGACCAAGCCAAACTTGTTCCTGAAGAGATGAGAAAACTTACTTCCCATCCTTGTTTATAGAATAAAGAAAATATTGGGCATTCCTCCTACCAAGTAATACATGAGAATTATATGTATATAACTTAAGATAACTGAAGATGTAGTTATATAATTGAAGAGATATTAATTGTTCATGACTGAGTCAAGTGAAAATAATAAAAATGACAGTGTTACCTAAATTATCTTGCTTATTCAATGTTACACCAATCAAACTGCCAT
>NW_027556363.1:0-12092 GCF_003287225.1 Phascolarctos cinereus
AGGCTTGTGGCTAGGTCTGAGATGCTCCTTCCTTAGAAGAAGCAAAGAGCCTTTGTGTAAAGGGGGAAATTATGTCCAGGATGTAATATTTCTTAATTTTGTGTTTTAGGTACAAATATTTTCAATACGCATTTGTCCGTTTGAATTGCTAATATTACATTTCCTTCTTTTCCTCTTTTGCTTTCTGAAATTTCACTTTTTCAAAGGTGAAAGTACAAGGGAGAGAGAGAGATACAGAGAAAATATGTGTGTGTGTATGGGTGTGTGTGTGTGTGTGTGTGTGTGAAAGAGAGAGAGACAGAGGGAGAGAGAAAGGCAGAGAAAAAGCGAGACAGAGACAGAGAGATAAAGATATCAATTCAGAGAAAGACCAGACACAGAGGGACTGTGAAAACACAGAGAAAGAGAGAGAGAAATACCCACAGTGCAGAGACATGAAGAGAACATTGCATTAAATATTACAAAGTGATCTTGAAATGTTTGATCTAGGATATTAGGCAATGGAAAAAAGCAAACTATGCTTTGGGAAAAGATGACAAAATCATTTTGGATTTTTGATCTGGGAAATTCTCTGGTGGAAAAATGAGAGCTATGCAATGGCAAGAGAAAACAAAGCCTTTTAAGCTGACCACCCTCTTAGTTCATTATTACCCTCTCTTTCTTGGTACTGAACTTTAAGAGTGGATGTGCCAAATGGTTTCAAATGAGAGACAAGGTCTAGGGTCCTCAAGGAACGGGGAAAGAAAGGAGTGTTTAGAGATAGACATATTACTTACCTTCAGGTGGTGCACCTGGTTCTCCTGGGGTAGAAAAAAAAAAAGATGAGTGATGTTTAGGGCAAGAGTCCTTCTGAATCTCAAGAGGTTTCAGAGGTGGATAAAGTAATATGTGATCGAAGGACCCAGTAGAGAATTACTTGAAGAATGCAAGCATCCACTTGTCTAGAGGTTCATATTCACTCACAAAATCATCCCATACATTTCAAAGCTTTCATAAATGTAAGTAGAAGATATAAGAGAAATGAAGGACCGAAATATAAAACAGGTGGAAAACTTAGATATTATGTTCAACCTGATCTCAGCACATCTCTAAAGAATAGAAACATCTTTCCAAACTACCTATTTCTTCTTCTCTTCTCTCCTTGAAGATATTGGCGTGAGTAGGCTTGTGGCTAGGTCTGAGATAGCTCCTTCCTTAGAAGAAGCGAAGAGCCTTTGTATAAAGGGGGAAATTATGGCCAGGATGAAGCATTTCTTCATTTTGTGTTTTAGGTGCAAATATTTTGAATAAGCATTTGTCCTTTTGAATTCCTAATAGTGTGTTCCCTCCATTTTCTCCTGTGCTTTCTGAAATTTCACTCTTTGAAAGGTCAAAGTAGAAGGGAGGGAGAAAGCTAGAGAGAAAAAGTGTGTGTGTGTGTGTGTGTGTGTGTGTGAAAGGCAGAGAGAGAGAGAAAAAGAGAGGCAGAGAGATAAAGATATAGATTCGGAGTAAAAGCAGATACAGAGATCCCGTGAAAAAATAGAGAGAGAGAGAAATAACCACAGTGCAGAGATATGAAGAGAACATTGCATTAAATATTACAAAGTGATCTTGAAATCTTTGATCTAGGATATTAGCCAATGGAAAAAAGCAAACTATGCTATGGGAAAACATGCCAAAATGGCTTTGGATTTTTGATCTGGGTAATTCTCTGATAGAAAAATTAGAGGTATGCAATGGCTAGAGGGAACAACGCTTTTTAACCAGACCACCCTCTTAGTTCATTATTACCCTCTCTTTCTTGGTACTGAACTTTAAGAGTGGATGTGCCAAATGGTTTCAAATGAGAGACAAGGTCTAGGGTCCTCAAGGAACAGGGAAAGAAAGGAGTGTTTAGAGATAGACATACTACTTACCTTCAGGTGGTGCACCTGGTTCTCCTGGGGTAGAAAAAAAAAAAGATGAGTGATGTTTAGGGCAAGAGTCCTTCTGAATCTCAAGAGGTTTCAGAGGTGGATAAAGTAATATGTGATCGAAGGACCCAGTAGAATTACTTGAAGAATGCAAGCATCCACTTGTCTAGAGGTTCATATTCACTCACAAAATCATCCCATACATTTCAAAGCTTTCATAAATGTAAGTAGAAGATATAAGAGAAATGAAGGACTGAAATATAAAACGGGTGGAAAACTTAGATATTATGTTCAACCTGATCTCAGCACATCTCTAAAGAATAGAAACATCTTGCCACACTACCTATTTCTTCTCTTCTCTCCTTGAAGATATTGGCGTGAGTAGGCTTGTGGTTAGGTCTGAGATAGCTCCTTCCTTAGAAGAAGCAAAGAGCCTTTGTGCAAAGGGGGAAATTATGGCCAGGATGAAGCATTTCTTCATTTTGTGTTTTAGGTGCAAATATTTTGAATACGCATTTGTCCTTTGAATTCCTAATATTGTTCCCTCCATTTTCTCCTGTGCTTTCTGAAATTTCACTCTTTGAAAGGTCAAAGTAGAAGGGAGGGAGAAAGCTAGAGCGAAAAAGTGTGTGTGTGTTTTTGTGTGTGTGTGTGTGTGTGTGTGTGTGTGTGTGTGTGTGTGTAAAAGGCAGAGAGAGAGAGAAAAAGAGAGACAGAGAGATAAAGATATAGATTCAGAGAAAGACCAGATACAGAGATCCCGTGAAAAAATAGAGAGAGAGAGAAATACCCACAGTGCAGAGACATGAAGAGAACATTGCATTAAATATTACAAAGTGATCTTGAAATGTTTGATCTAGGATATTAGGCAATGGAAAAAAGCAAACTATGCTTTGGGAAAAGATGACAAAATCACTTTGGATTTTTGATCTGGGAATTCTCTGATGAAAATTAGAGGTATGCAATGGCTAGAGGGAACAACGCTTTTAACCAGACCACCCTCTTAGTTCATTATTACCCTCTCTTTCTTGGTACTGAACTTTAAGAGTGGATGTGCCAAATGGTTTCAAATGAGAGACAAGGTCTAGGGTCCTCAAGGAACGGGGAAAGAAAGGAGTGTTTAGAGATAGACATATTACTTACCTTCAGGTGGTGCCTGGTTCTCCTGGGGTAGAAAAAATAAAAAGATGAGTAATGTTTAGGGCAAGAGTCCTTCTGAATCTCAAGAGGTTTCAGAGGTGGATAAAGTAATATGTGATCGAAGGACCCAGTGGAATTACTTGAAGAATGCAAGTATCCACTTGGCCAGAGGTTCATATTCACTCACAAAATCATCCATACATTTCAAAGCTTTCATAAATGTAAGTAGAAGATATAAGAGAAATGAAGGACTAAATATAAAATGGGTGGAAAATTAGATATTATGTTCAGCCTGATCTCAGCACATCTCTAAAGAATAGAAACATCTTGCCAAACTACCTATTTCTTCTCTTCTCTCCTTGAAGATATTGGCGTGAGTAGGCTTGTGGTAGGTCTGAGATGCTCCTTCCTTAGAAGAAGCAAGAGCCTTTGTGCAAAGGGGAAATTATGGCCAGGATGAAGCATTTCTTAATTTTGTGTTTTAGGTACAAATATTTTGAATACGCATTTGTCCTTTGAATTCTAATATTTTCCTTCTTTCTCCTGTGCTTTCTGAAATTTCACTCTTTAAAGGTCAAAGTACAAGGAGGGAGAAAGCTAGAGAAAAAGTGTGTGTGTGTTGTGTGTGTGTGTGTGTGTGTGTGTGTGTGTGTGTGTGTGTGAAAGAGCAGAGAGAGAGAAAAGAGAGACAGAGAGATAAAGATATAGATTCAGAGAAAGACCAGAACAGAGATCCGTGAAAAAAAGAGAGAGAGAGAAATACCCACTGCAGAGACATGAAGAGAACATTGCATTAAATATTACAAAGTGATCTTGAAATGTTTGATCTAGGATATTAGGCAATTGAAAAAAGCAAACTATGCTTTGGGAAAAGATGGCAAAATGGCTTTGGATTTTTGATCTGGGTAATTCTCTGGTGGAAAATGAGAGCTATGCAATGGCAAGAGGGAACAACGCTTTTTAACCAGACCACCCTCTTAGTTCATTATTACCCTCTCTTTCTTGGTACTGAACTTTAAGAGTGGATGTGCCAAATGGTTTCAAATGAGAGACAAGGTCTAGGGTCCTCAAGGAACGGGGAAAGAAAGGAGTGTTTAGAGATAGACATATTACTTACCTTCAGGTGGTGCACCTGGTTCTCCTGGGGTAGAAAAAATAAAAAGATGAGTGATGTTTAGTGCAAGAGTCCTTCTGAATCTCAAGAGGTTTCAGAGGTGGATAAAGTAATATGTGATCGAAGGACCCAGTGGAATTACTTGAAGAATGCAAGTATCCACTTGGCTAGAGGTTCATATTCACTCACAAAATCATCCCATACATTTCAAAGCTTTCATAAATGTAAGTAGAAGATATAAGAGAAATGAAGGACCGAAATATAAAACGGGTGGAAAAATTAGATATTATGTTCAACCTGATCTCAGCACATCTCTAAAGAATAGAAACATCTTTTGCCACACTACCTATTTCTTCTTCTCTTCTCTCCTTGAAGATATTGGCGTGAGTAGGCTTGTGGCTAGGTCTGAGATAGCTCCTTCCTTAGAAGAAGCAAAGAGCCTTTGTGTAAAGGGGGAAATTATGGCCAGGATGAAGCATTTCTTCATTTTGTGTTTTAGGTGCAAATATTTTGAATAAGCATTTGTCCTTTTGAATTCCTAATAGTGTTTCCCTCTTTTCTCCTGTGCTTTCTGAAATTTCACTCTTTGAAAGGTCAAAGTAGAAGGGAGGGAGAAAGCTAGAGCGAAAAAGTGTGTGTGTGTTGTGTGTGTGTGTGTGTGTGTGTGTGTGTGTGTGTGTGTGTGAAAGGCAGAGAGAGAGAGAAAAAGAGAGACAGAGAGATAAAGATATAGATTCAGAGGAAGACCAGATACAGAGATTCCGTGAAAAAATAGAGAGAGAGAGAAATACCCACAGTGCAGAGACATGAAGAAACATTGCATTAAATATTACAAAGTGATCTTGAAATCTTTGATCTAGGATATTAGCCAATGGAAAAAAGCAAACTATGCTTGGGAAAAGATGCAAAATGGCTTTGGATTTTTGATCTGGGTAATTCTCTGATAGAAAAATTAGAGGTATGCAATGGCTAGAGGGAACAACGCTTTTTAACCAGACCACCCTCTTAGTTCATTATTACCCTCTCTTTCTTGGTACTGAACTTTAAGAGTGGATGCCAAATTGTGTAAAATGAGAGACAAGGTCTAGGGTCCTCAAGGAAAGGGAAAGAAGGAGTTTTAGAGATAGACATATTACTTACGTTCACCAGTTGGGTTGCTTGAGGGTTCTGTGGGTAGAAAAAATAAAACGAGATGAGTAAGATTTAGGGCAAGAGTGTATGACTCTCAAGAGGTTTCAGTTGTGGATAAGTAATATGTGATTGAGGACCCAGTGGTATTCTTCAAGAATGCAAGTATGCACTTGGCCAGAGGTTCATATTCACTCACAAATCATCCTATTATTTCAAAGCTTTCATAATGTAAGTAGAGAGATAAGAGAAATGAAGGAACTAAATATAAAATGGGTGGAAAAATTAGATATTGTTATGTCCAGCCTGATCTCAGCACATCTCTGAAAGAATAGAAACATCTTGCCAAACTACCTATTTCTTTTCTCTTCTCTCCCTGAAGTTAGTGGTGTGAGTAGGCTTGAGGCTAGATCTGAGATGGATCCTCTCTTAGAAGAAGTGCATAGCCTTTGCATAAAGGCAAGAAATTATGGCCAGGATGAAGCATTTCTCAATTTCGTGTTTTAGGTACAAACATTTTGAATATGCATTTGTGCTTTTCAATTACTGATATTACATTTCCTTCTTTTCCTCTTCTGCTTTCTTCAATTTCACTCTTTCAAGGGTCAAAGTACAAAGCGAGGGAGAGAGGTAGAGAAAAAAAGTGTGTGTGTGTGTGTGTGTGTGTGTGTTGTGTGTGAGTGTGTGTGTGTGAAAGAGAGAGAGACAGAGAGAAATAGAAAAAGACAGAGAAAAAGAGAAACAGAGACAGAGACAGACAGATAAAGATATAGATTCAGAGAAAGACCAGACAGAGAAGGACCGGGTAAAACAGAGACAAAGACAGAGAGAGAGAGAAATGAGAACACTGCACAGACATAAAGAGAACATTGCATGAAATATTACAAAGTGATCTTGAAATCTTTGATCTAGGATATTAGCCAATGTAAAAAGAGAAGCTTTGGTATAGGAAAAGATGACAAAATAACTTTGGATTTTTGATCTGGGATATTGTGTGGTGGAAAAATGAGAGTTATGCAATCGCAAGAGAAAACAATGCCTTTTAAGCTGACCACCCTGTTAGTTCATCATTACCCTCTCTTTCTTGGTAGGAACTTTAAGAGTGGGAGTGCCAAATGGTTTAAAATGAGAGATAAGGTCTAGGGTCCTCAAGAAAAGGGGAAAGAAAGGAGTGTTTAGAGATAGACATATTACTTACCTTCAGGTGGTTCGCCTGGGTCTCCTGGGGTAGAAAAAATAAAAAAAGAGTAATGTTTAGGGCAAGAGTCCTATGAATCTCAACAGGTTTCAGATGTGGATAAAGGTAATATTTGATCAAAGGAACCAGTGGAATTACGTGAAGAATGCAAGTATCCACTTGGCCAGAGATTCATATTCAGTCACAAAATCATCCTATACATTTTAAGGCTTTCATAAGTGTAAGTAGAAGATATAAGAGAAATGAGGGACCCAAATATAAAATGGGTGGAAAAATTAGATATTGTTATGTTCAGCGTGATCTCAGCACATCCCTAAAGAATAGAAACGTCTTTCCAAAATACTTATTTCTTCTTGTCTTCTCTCCTTGAAGATATTGGTGTGAGTGGGCTTGTGGCTAGGTCTGAGATAGATCCTCTCTTAGAAGAATTGAAGAGCCTTTGGGTAAAGGGGGAAATGATGGCCAAGATGTAAAATTTCTTAATTTTGTGCTTTAGGCACAAATATTTTGAATAAGCATTTGTCCTTCTGAATCTCCAATATTCCATTTCCTTCTTTTCGTCTTTTGCTTTCTGAAATCTCACTCTTTCAAAGTCAAAGTACTCGGGAGAGAGAGAGATACAGAGAAAATGTGTGGGTGTGTGTATGGTGTGTGTGTGTGTGTGTGTGTGTGTGAAACAGAGAGAGATAGAGGGAAAGAGAAAGGCAGAGAAAAAGCGAGACAGAGACAGAGAGATAAAGATATCAATTCAGAGAAAGACCAGACACAGAGGGACTGTGAAAACACAGAGAAAGAGAGAGAGAAATACCCACACTGCAGAGACATGAAGAGAACATTGCATTACATATTACAATGTGATCTTGAAATGTTTGATCTAGGATATTAGGCAATGGAAAAAAGCAAACTATGCTTTGGGAAAAGATGACAAAATCATTTTGGATTTTTGATCTGGGAAAATCTCTGGTGGAAATATGAGAGCTATGCAATGGCAAGAGAAAACAAAGCCTTTTAAGCTGACCACCCTCTTAGTTCATTATTACCCTCTCTTTCTTGGTACTGAACTTTAAGCGTGGATGTGCCAAATGGTTTCAAATGAGAGACAAGGTCTAGGGTCCTCAAGGAACGGGGAAAGAAAGGAGTGTTTAGAGATCGACATATTACTTACCTTCAGGTGGTGGACCTGGTTCTCCTGGGGTAGAAAAAATAAAAAGATGAGTAATGTTAGGGCAAGAGTCCTTCTGAATCTCAAGAGGTTTCAGAGGTCGATAAAGTAATATGTGATCGAAGGACCCAGTGGTATTACTTGAAGAATGCAAGTATGCACTTGGCCAGAGGTTCATATTCACTCACAAAATCATCACATACATTTCAAAGCTTTCATAAATGTAAGTAGAAGATGTAAGAGAAATGAAGACCTAAATAAAAATGGGTGGAAAAATTAGATATTATTATGTTCAGCCTGATCTCAGCACAGCTGTAAACAATAGAATCATCTTTCCAAACTACCTATTTCTTCTTCTCTTCTCTCCTTCAAGATATTGGTGTGAGTAGGCTTGTGGCTAGGTCTGAGATGGCTCCTTCCTTAGAAGAAGCGAAGAGCCTTTGTGTAAAGGGGGAAATTATGGCCAGGCTGCATCATTTCTTAATTTTGTGTTTCACGTACAAATATTTTCAATACGCATTTGTGCGTTTGAATTCCTAATATTACATTCCTTCTTTTCCTCTTTTGCTTTCTGAAATTTCACTCATTCAAAGGTGAAAGTACAAGGGAGAGAGAGAGATACAGAGAAAATGTGTGTGTGTATGGTGTGTGTGTGTGTGTGTGTGTGTGTGTGTGTGTGTGTGAAAGAAAGAGACAGAGGGTGAGAGAAAGGCAGAGAAAAAGTGAGACAGAGACAGAGAGATAACGATATCGATTCAGAGAAAGACCAGACACAGAGGGACTGTGAAAGCAGAGGGAAAGAGAGAGAGAAATACCCACGCTGCAGAGACAGGAAGAGAACATTGCATTAAGTATTACAAAGTGATCTTGAAATGTTTGATCTAGGATATTAGGCAATGGAAAAAAGCAAACTATGCTTTAGGAAAGGATGACAAAATCATTTTGGATTTTTGATATGGGAAATTCTCTGGTGGAAATATGAGAGCTATGCAATGGCAAGAGAAAACAAACCTTTTAAGCTGACCACCTCTTAGTTCATTATTACCCTCTCTTCTTGGTACTGAACTTTAAGAGTGGATGTGCCAAATGGTTTCAAATGAGAGGCAAGTTCTAGGGTCCTCAAGGAATGGGGAAAGAAAGGAGTGTTTACAGATAGACGTATTACTTACCTTCAGGTGGTTCGCCTGGTTCTCCTGGGGTAGAAAAAATAAAAACATGTGTAATGTTTAGGGCAAGAGTCCTTCTGAATCTCAAGAGGTTTCAGAGGTGGATAAAGTAATATGTGATTGAAGGACCCAGCAGAATTACTTGAAGAATACAAGTATCCACTTGGCCAGAGGTTCATATTCACTCACAAAATCATCACATACATTTCAAAGCTTTCATAAGTGTAAGTAGAAGATATGAGAGTAATGAAGGACCGAAATACAAAATGGGTGGAAAAATTAGATGTTATTATGTTCATCCTGATCTCAGCACATCTGTAAACAATAGAAATATCTTTCCAAACTACCTATTTCTTCTTCTCTTCTCTCCTTGAAGATATTGGCGTGAGTAGGCTTGTGGCTAGGTCTGAGATGGCTCCTTCCTTAGAAGAAGTGAAGAGCCTTTGTGTAAAGGGGGAAATTATGCCAGGATGTAATATTTCTTAATTTTGTGTTTTAGATACAAATATTTTCAATACGCATTTGTCCGTTTGAATTGCTAATATTACATTTCCTTCTTTTCCTCTTTTGCTTTCTGAAATTTCACTTTTTCAAAGGTGAAAGTACAAGGAAGAGAGAGAGAGATACAGAAAATATGTGTGTGTAGGGTGTGTTTGTGTGTGTGTGTGTGTGTGTGTGAAAGAGAGAGAGACAGAGGGAGAGACAAAGGCAGAGAAAAAGCGAGAGAGGACAGAGAGAAAATGATATCGATTCAGAGAAAGACCAGACACAGAGGGACTGTGAAAACACAGAGAAAGAGAGAGAGAAATACCCACGCTCCAGAGACATGAAGAGAACATTTATAAATATTACAAAGTGATGTTGAAATGTTTGATCTAGGATATTAGCAAGGGAAAAAAGCAAACTATGCTTTGGGAAAAGATGACAAAATCATTTTGGATTTTTGATATGGGAAATTCTCTGGTGGAAATATGAGAGCTATGCAATGGCAAGAGAAAACAAAGCCTTTTAAGCTGACCACCCTCTTAGTTCATTATTACCCTCTCTTTCTTGGTACTGAACTTTAAGCGTGGATGTGCCAAATGGTTTCAAATGAGAGACAAGGTCTAGGGTCCTCAAGGAACGGGGAAAGAAAGGAGTGTTTAGAGATCGACATATTACTTACCTTCAGGTGGTGGACCTGGTTCTCCTGGGGTAGAAAAAATAAAAAGATGAGTGATGTTTAGGGCAAGAGTCCTTTTGAATCTCAAGAGGTTTCAGAGGTGGATAAAGTAATATGTGATCAAAGGACCCAGCGGAATTACTTGAAGAATGCAAGTATCCACTTGGCCAGAGGTTCATATTCACTCACAAAATCATCACATACATTTCAAAGCTTTCATAAGTGTAAGTAGAAGATATGAGAGAAATGAAGGACCTAAATATAAAATGGGTGGAAAAATTAGATATTATTATGTTCAGCCTGATCTCAGCACAGCTGTAAACAATAGAATCATCTTTCCAAACTACCTATTTCTTCTTTTCTCTCTCTTCAAGATATTGGTGTGAGTAGGCTTGTGGCTAGGTCTGAGATGGCTCCTTCCTTAGAAGAAGCGAAGAGCCTTTGTGTAAAGGGGGAAATTATGGCCAGGCTGCATCATTTCTTAATTTTGTGTTTCACGTACAAATATTTTCAATACGCATTTGTGCGTTTGAATTCCTAATATTACATTCCCTTCTTTTCCTCTTTTGCTTTCTGAAATTTCACTCATTCAAAGGTGAAAGTACAAGGGAGAGAGAGAGATACAGAGAAAATGTGTGTGTGTAGGTGTGTGTGTGTGTGTGTGTGTGTGTGTGTGTGTGTGTGTGTGAAAGAAAGAGACAGAGGGTGAGAGAAAGGCAGAGAAAAAGTGAGACAGAGACAGAGAGATAACGATATCGATTCAGAGAAAGACCAGACACAGAGGGACTGTGAAAGCAGAGGGAAAGAGAGAGAGAAATACCCACGCTGCAGAGACAGGAAGAGCACATTGCATTAAGTATTACAAAGTGATCTTGAAATGTTTGATCTAGGATATTAGGCAATGGAAAAAAGCAAACTATGCTTTAGGAAAGGATGACAAAATCATTTTGGATTTTTGATATGGGAAATTCTCTGGTGGAAATATGAGAGCTATGCAATGTCAAGAGAAAACAAAACCTTTTAAGCTAACCACCCTCTTAGTTCATTATTACCCTCTCTTCTTGGTACTGAACTTTAAGAGTGGATGTGCCAAATGGTTTCAAATGAGAGCAAGGTCTAGGGTCCTCAAGGAATGGGGAAAGAAAGGAGTGTTTAGAGATAGATGTATTACTTACCTTCAGGTGGTTCGCCTGGTTCTCCTGGGGTAGAAAAAATAAAAACATGTGTAATGTTTAGGGCAAGAGTCCTTCTGAATCTCAAGAGGTTTCAGAGGTGGATAAAGTAATATGTGATTGAAGGACCCAGCAGAATTACTTGAAGAATACAAGTATCCACTTGGCCAGAGGTTCATATTCACTCACAAAATCATCCCATACATTTCAAAGCTTTCATAAGTGTAAGTAGAAGATATAAGAGTAATGAAGGACCAAATATAAAATGGGTGGAAAAATTAGATGTTATTATGTTCATCCTGATCTCAGCACATCTGTAAACAATAGAAATATCTTTCCAAACTACCTATTTCTTCTTCTCTTCTCTCCTTGAAGATATTGGCGTGAGTAGGCTTGTGGCTAGGTCTGAGATGGCTCCTTCCTTAGAAGAAGTGAAGAGCCTTTGTGTAAAGGGGGAAATTATGCCAGGATGTAATATTTCTTAATTTTGTGTTTTAGGTACAAATATTTTCAATACGCATTTGTCCGTTTGAATTGCTAATATTACATTTCCTTCTTTTCCTCTTTTGCTTTCTGAAATTTCACTTTTTCAAAGGTGAAAGTACAAGGAAGAGAGAGAGAGATACAGAGAAAATATATGTGTGTAGGGGTGTGTTTGTGTGTGTGTGTGTGTGTGTGTGTGAAAGAGAGAGAGACAGAGGGAGACAAAGGCAGAGAAAAAGCGAGAGAGACAGAGAGAAAAGATATCGATTCAGAGAAAGACCAGACACAGAGGGACTGTGAAAAACAGAGAAAGAGAGAGAGAAATACCCACGCTCCAGAGACATGAAGAGAACATTATTAAATATTACAAAGTGATGTTGAAATGTTTGATCTAGGATATTACAAGGGAAAAAAGCAAACTATGCTTTGGGAAAAGATGACAAAATCATTTTGGATTTTTGATATGGAAATT
>NW_027556364.1:0-12034 GCF_003287225.1 Phascolarctos cinereus
CCCATCCAAACTGAAAGTAATTGAAGCTGCAGGAAATAAGGCTGCTTAGCAATGCAGGTGCCTAGGGCTCAATCCAGGCACTCTGAGGTGTGTCACAGAACAAGCCCTGGACATGGAGGCCAGGAAGCCAGAGAGACTCATCTGAACCCACAACAGGCTGGGCACTGGGTCCACAGATCCAGAAAGAACAGAATCTCTGCCCTCCAAGAGCTTCCCTTATACCCAAGGAGAACAATCAAGAGATAAGGAGGTCATTAGACAATGTATTAGAGAACGACTTGGGGCTAATATGAAGAACTGTGTGAACCTGGGTGACCTCAGCAAACTCACACAAACATAAGAAGGGAATCCAGTCAGTCGATGACTTAACAAACATTTTCAGTGTTGATGACAAGCAGGGCACTGTGCCAGGTGCTGTAGTGACAAACTGCATACCCAGCTCTTAGCACAAGGCCTGGCAGCTAATAGATGCTTAATAAATGTTGATTCATAATCAAGTGGTTATTTGAACTTTCTCTTTCTCTAACTAACTTTACCAACCTCAGAAGTAATAAAGGACCTGAAGGTTATTTCTCAAGGGAGAACAACAGAGACTTTGCTTTAGGGAATTGGAAGTTTCCCTTAGAGCAGTGCTGAATACATATGAATGCTGACCTCCACAGGGACTGAGGGTAGAGGAGACTGCCTCAACTGACCAACATACCTATTAGATCACACACACACACACACACACACACACACACACACACACACACACACACACACATACACACACACATATCGTCAAAAATTATTTCTCTTGGTAATCTGTGTCTTGGGGACTCAGAGCTCCACCCTGCCAGCCTTCTGTCCAAAGTTCTTCAGAAGGACATCTCTGATAAGGAGATTGCATTGAATCTTCTTATTTTGATCAAACTCCAACCCAGACCTGAATTGCTTTTCTCTTTCCCATGTTTGGGTGGAGACAGACTTCCAAGACTGTGGGCAATATTTCCTTTGATGGCAGGCAATATTGGCCCCTATGGACTGTGATCTGAAGCACATCCTGAAGACCTCATTTGAATAGGACCTACCTCCTAATATATTGACCAATCCTGGTTGACTGGCACCCCTTGGAAACACCTATTCTTTTCGATGTGCATATAAAGCTGTACCCGAAAATCCCAAACTGAGCCAGTTCTGAACTGGTCCCCGTACGGGAGCCAAGGTTTGGACTGAACTGTCACGTAATGCATGTGAAGCCAGTTAGAGAAATTGAACTGTCGATACATGTACCCCAATTTTGTTTATCTCTTTCTTAGAGCAGACTGTGTTTCAAATTGGAGTTTGTGGGATTCATGGGGTTCAGGGTTCATAATACATATATATATATATATATATATATATACCTACACACAGAGACACATAGACATATACATTCTCTAGCAAACAATAGTAATACACTATCTACATGAACAGATCAAGGCTGGTACTTGCCAAAAAGGCACTCTAACTGGTATCCTGAGAAATATTCACAGATGTGTAGAACGACAGAGAGGGCAGCTAGGTAGTGCACTGGCTAGAATTCTGCGCCTGGAGTCAGGAACATTCATCTTCTTGAGTTCTAATCTGTCCTTGGACACTTACTAGCAGTGTGACCTTGGGCAAGTCACTTAACCCTGTTCACTTCAGTTCATCCGTAAAATGAGCTGCAGGAGGAAAAGGCAAACCACTCCAGCATGTTTGCCAAGAAAACACCAAATGGCGTCATGGAGAGTTGGACACAACTGAGCAACAACAGAATTAGAGACCAGACGTTCTACAAAGCTTTACAACGATTAAAATGTCCATCTACTTCACTCCAATTTTACCTTGAGGAAGTTCCCTGTTCCTATCAATGATAGGTCAATTAACTAAAGCTGCTTTAGTTGTACTATTGGTTAGATGCTCACAACTCTGAATGTTAACATTTTTGTGATTCTTTGGTAACTTTTCATACCCCTCCCCACCTAATTAATACATAACATTTGGCCAGCATCACAAACTTCCCTTTATTTCTTTGTTGCTTGGTTCCCTTTTAGTTTGCACTGATGGTAAATGCTTCAACTTGAAAAGGCTACAAGATAAGACCAAAGTGGAGGCAGTGCTGCTGCATGATTTTCTGTTTGCACATGATTGTGCACTCCATGCAGCCTCTGAAGTTCAGGTGCAACAAAGCAACGATTGACTCTCTGCTGCTTGTGCTAATTTTGGCCTAACAATTAACACCAAGAAAACACAGGTGCTCCATCAGCCACCACCACACCATCCATCCACGGAACTGTTGAGGTTTCACTGCCGTGGCCTGGCTTCGATTCCTGATCAGAACCATATGTTGAGGTTGAAAGTTGAGGGCTACTGGGACCCCAAAATCACAACATGCATGTTTGGCCTGAATGAGTTCAACTCATGCCTTCTTTCAGCCAAAGAAAAGGTTTATTAAAGATCTGCCATATTGGCCAGACTCTTCAGGAATCTGAACATTTGTGAGCTATTGGCTAGATTGTAAGAATCTGAGCATCTTAATGGAGATCAGATGGACCTGATATACAGAAAGACTGTGGGAGGGATCTAGGAGTGGCCAAGTTGTTTGGGGTAACTGGAGAAGGGTTCTGGGAGAAAGAGTATCTTCATAGGAGTGGACAGGAAGCTGGGGTGACTGGAGGAGGGTCTAGGGAGGATCATGATGTAACACATGGAAGGTGTCATGACCTAGAAACCAATGCTAAAAGATGAAAGTGCAATCTAGGGTTTAGAGAAATCATGCTTTAAAAACAAAACAAAACAAAACAACAACTGACTAGCAAACCAATTCTTACTTCCACTGGCTTATCACAAACAAACAATAGCCTATTGAGACATGCATAACTTTTTAAAAATAGCATTTTGGCAAGTTTTAACATGAATTATATTCCCTAAGTTAGAGTTGAGCTGTTCTCTTTGTTCCTTGTGTGAGAAGTTTTGCAGAAAAAATACTTTTCCTTTCATTTTCCTAGTATTAAAAAAGAAATAATTTTATCTTGGGGTTCCATAAAATTAAAAAAAACCCTTCACATTACTTCGTCTACAAAGTAGTAGAGGAAAAAAAATTACTGAAGCCAGTAAGCAAAAAAACAAAACAAAACAAAACAACAACCAACTTTCATAATGGAAGCCTGCTGCTGAAGTTTGTTTCTCAAGAAAGAGCATAATTCTTTCTCTCTTTTTTTTTTTTGTGGGGCAATTGGGGTTAAGTGACTTGCCCAGATTCACACAGCTAGTAAGTGTTATGTGTCTGAGGGCAAATTTGAACTCAGGTCCCCCTGATTCCAGGGCCAGTGTTCTATCCACTTCACCACCTAGCGAAGGCATGAGCTTTTAATTCATAATTTGCCTCTATATTTGAAGTATGAACAAAATTAATTTATTTTCCCTATTTTTCTTCCCTGTAGATATCAGCCAGGTTTTTTGTTTTTGTAACATACATTGTCCCTCTTTCCAATAAGGGTTATATATATGTTAGAAAATAATTATAAAATGAATTACTAATTTTCTGTCCACAAATCATACCCAGAATAATATGTATGTAATGATGAGTCTGTTACTTGTTAAATAGGACTTCTAACTAGCCAAGCCATAGCCCAAATGTAGTCAGGGTACTAGATCATGGTGCTAGATGGGAGAAAACGTTAGTGAACTTTATATGCCATTTATTTATTTATTCAATTTTTTATTTGTTCATTATTTATTCATTCATTCACTTATGTATTTGCTTGTTTGTTTATTTGTTTGTTTGTTTGTCTATACACTGAGGCTAAGTGAGTTGCCAAGGGTCACACAGGTAGTAAGCATTATGCATCTGAGGCCAGATTTGAACTCAGGTCTTCCTGAGTCCAGGACCAGTGCTCTATTCACTGTGCCACTTTGCTGCCCATATCATCATGCCATTTAGAGACAGCATTGAGGTTCTGCAGGATATCAGGTATGGCTGATAGAACAGAGAGATTCTATCCCTTGAAGAAATGTTCACAAGTCATGGTATAAGTAAAGCCGACAACATTTGGATCATCTGACTAACACACTGCATCAAAAACAGTCCATTGTAGAGATCAAAAGATGTATAGGATGAGCTTACATTTTGGTTGTTTGGACAGAAAAAAAAGGAGGAGGAGGAGGATTACAAGAAGGAGAAGATAGAGATGGAGAAGAACAAGAACATGGACAAGGAGAAGTTTTAGAAGCTAAAGAAGATAGAGAAAGAGAAGATGGTGAAGAAGAAGAATTCATTTCATGAATAGAAAGCAGCAGAGGAGCAAAAGGGGGAGGGAGACAACAAGGTTATTTAGAGAATCAGTTGTCCTATTCCCCTCTGCAGATATTTCCTTATGCCTTGAAGGTTGAATTAATTTCAACAAACAAATATCTCTAGCTTCTGCTCTACGTTATGTGTACCTTAGAAGCAAAGACAACTTTGATGATCTATTCTAATGTCAGCCTGCAACAGTAAGATATCAATGATATATAGAGAAACAAACTATCTGTGTTGGAAGGGACCTCAAAAATTGTTGAGTCCAGCCTTGCAATCAATGTAAGAATTGTTTCTGTACCACAGTCAGACAACTTCTGCTTGAGGGGAATTGTCTCACAAGCAGTTCATTCCATTGCTATAAAGTTTATTTTCCCTTATACAGGTCAAAAACGGGCTCCTTTCATCACTGGTCTTAGCGATCTGATCTGGAGACTCTCAAGTCTTCACAATGGCCCTTCAAATATTTGAAAATAGACATGCCTCCAGTGGTCTCCTCTATCTTAATCATTCTTAGTTCATCCATATCTATTGTCTCTGAATTGATCAATCTCCTTCTGATGTGTTTTAGGAGTGCAGGGACCCCAAAATACCTTGGTTCAGGGCCGAGTTGTCTGTAAAGCATTCACAAACTCAAGCAGTCTTCCAGTCCGAGGTCAAAAAGTTTATTGTACCACTATTGTTGCAGGCAGAGCTCCTTAGGGAACTCACAACTTAACAGGAGTCATGACGCTAAAGCTTACATAGGAAAAGTTCAGTGAGTGGTGTGCCAAGTATGCTAATTAGGTGGTGAACATACAGTTTCTTTTGGCACAGGTGTCATTCACTATTGGCCTGGCCTGGGAGGAGAGCTTCCAAAGGATCTGTACCTCTATACCTCTACATCTGCAAAAAGATTGCCTGGGGAGTTGGAGTTGATGTCTATAACTTGACCTCTGGATTGTACATGGTAGTTCTGCTGCTACAAGATAGTCTTGTTCATACAAGGACAATTCTACAGAGGTCAGCTTTTTCTTATACCAGGAAGAGACAGTTTGCCTTACTGGCGTCCACTCATGAATTACTGTCAGAGATAGGGTCTTTGGACCAGGGAGAGATATGGTCCAAGGGCTGGGGTCTGAGTACAAGTACCCCATCACTTCCTAATATGTAGCATCCATCATTAAACACAACAGGCTGGACTGTGTTTGTTCAGCCCAGAGTCAAATGGAATCATCCTTTGGGATTTCAACATTATTATTCTCTTACTATACCCTTAGGAGGTTTAATTCTTTTAGCAACTTATGATCAAGTAAAACTGGCATATCTTTTTTTCCAGCAAACTGTTGTAACCCCTTCCTTCCCACCATTAATAAGAGCATCAATATGGCCATTATAATTCTGCAGAGGCTGGGCTTGAATCCAGGGCTTCCTGGCTAACGCCAACTCCACCCTCCCTGTGCCAAGCTCCGTGTCCCATACAAACCATTCCCCCTTCTCCTGAAAGCAAGACAGGAGAAGGGAGAATCAGAAGAAAGAGGACCTAGACTGTGCTTGTCCCAGGGGATCCAGCAGACCCCCATGACACTTGTTTCAGTCTGGGCTTCACAGAGTCATGAGGGTATGGAAGAGACTTGGGAGGTCATCTAGTACAATGTCTTCTTTTTTACAGAAGAAGAAACCAGAGCTCAGAGAAGAAAGACTTTTCCCATCTTCACAAAGAGAAATAACAGAGCGGGTTCCAGAATTGGAGCCTCAGGCCACACCTCGTCCTTGCCCCCACGAAGTTGCTATGCATCCCTTTTCAGCATAAGAGTGGAAAGAAGCTCTAGCAAGCAAAGCAGCCTGGAGATTAGCCACTTTCAGATCTCCAGCTATGGGCCCCTCCCACTGAGAACTAACAGAACCAGCACATGCACACTCACCTATGCATGACTTTATCTTGGGCCCTTGAGTGTCACCCGAGGATGTGAGAAATGCACACGGAATTGTCTCCCTCGAGGCATTGCCAGGGCTACAACCATCTTAAGGCTTGAATCTTCTATAAATGTTGTGTGCTCTGGAATCTCTTAACCTCCAGTCTCCGGCCATTGCAGTTTTCTGTAGTGGAGGCGAGGTCCCCGAGAAGGCTGAAAGGCCAAAAGAAAACCTCTCGCCAGAATCTCCCAACTGGCTCTGAAGCCTGGTAGTGAAAATGGAAAAAGATTTTCAGTTTCTGCAGAAAGCGAACTGAAATGCAAAAAGGTGAACTTCTATGCCTCAAGAAGTAATAGTTTTACCATGTGAACTATGTATACAAATTTTAAGCACAATGTTTTTAAATCCATATTCCAATTGTAATAAAAATAATTATACTAACTATAGTCGCAGGAAAAAATGCTCTAAATCATTATTGATTAGACAAATGCAAGTCAAAACAACTCTGAGGTACCACATCACACCTATCGGATTGGCCAACATGACAAAACAGGAAAATGATAAATGTTGGAGAAGATGTGGGAACATTGGAACACTAATACATTGTTGGTAGAGTTCTAAATGATCCAACCATTTGGAGAACAACTTGGAACTATGCCCAAAGGGCTACAAAAATGTGCATACCCTTTGATAGGAATGTAAATGTATAGTCTATATCAGATTGTGAACTGTCTTGGGGAGGGTGGGCAGGAGGAAGAAGGAGAAAAACATTTCAACTCAAAAGCATATGGAAGTGATTTTTGATAAATCACAATTAATTAAAAATTAAAAAATAATAATTATACTAAGTAATCTCATTGAAGATGCAGTTTCTATGAAGTTAATCAAGAGAAAGTTATAGCCTAGAACACAATTAAATAGAAGGGCAATTGAAGAGAATGACTTCTTCGTGATAGAGCTATTCATAAATGTGTTCAAGGAAGATATCAGAATGTAAACATTGAGTGTATGGAATGTATAGTAACCAATAACATTTTCTATATAAGATAAAGTCAGTGTATGCTAAATGTATTAATGTTAGAATTGGAAAATGTTACAAGAACTAGGAATAGGAGTAAAAAGAAAAGTTAATTATAATGATTTGCTATTACAACAGATATCTTGCTTTCCTTCAAATACTCATCTTTCACCATGAGACATTTATTTGTTTCACCTCATTTTCTGTTCAATCAAATAAAAAAAGGTAAAAATTCATCATTTCATAGGTAGTGTAGGAGTAACGGCATCGCTTATCCCCTCATTGGACTCAACCGTAATATTAATTGTACAATGTCATTTTCCTACACAAATCAACATGGGTGACACCATATACATTGACTGACAAATGCCAACAAGTAAAACATATCCTTCTCAACCAAGACAATGCTGTTGTGTAGATAGAGAAGCCAGGAAGGATTCAGGACCAGTGCTCTAGTGCTGCCTCTGCCACTAACTACCTCCTTCATCTCTTTGAACCTCAGTTTCCTTTTGTTTCCATTTATAAATATGAAGTGAAGGGTTTGAGAGGCCCTCTGAAATTCTATCTCTTCTAAACACCATGTTTCTGTGCTACTTTATTTTTTAATATCATTGATTTCAAGTATTTTTTAATCAGATAATGAATAATATCGCATCAGCTACAGTAGTATTCATCATCTGTTGTCTACCTCCCTGATAAACTATTTTATGCCACAGAAATAGCGTCTATAGCATAAGCAACAAATCCTCCTTTAATTGTGCATTTGATCATTTCAAACTCTTCTGTGACTTTTCTCCATAAGGGCATGCAAAACTTTATTCATGATTTGTAAATCCCTTAGGTCATAAAAACCCCTTCAGTACATTGCAGAGAAATTGAAAACATCTGAACTACTTGAAATAATAATCCATACGAGATAAGGAGACATATTATAATTTTCAATGAAGCAGAATCCAGCCTGACCTACTCATTTTGCTTTCCAATCAGTTCTCATATTTGCACCCTTTTTTCCCTTGTAATTTTTTCTTAATTTTCTAAATAATTAATTTATTTTTAGTTTTCAACATTCACTTCCAGAAGATTTGGAGTTTCAGATTTTCTCCCCATCGACTCCTTCCCCCCACCCCAATATGGCATGCATTCTGAATACCCCTAATCTGCCCTCCCTTCTATCTCTCCCCCCACTTCGCCTATCCCCTTCCCCTTCAAATTTTCGGTAGGGCAGGATAGATCACTACACCCCATTTAATGTATATCTTATCCCCTGGTTGCACGTGAAAACAAGTTTTTTACCCTTTTGCTTTTAAAATTTTGAATTCCAAATGTTCTCCCTTCCTTCCTCCCCACCCACCCTCACTGAGAAGGCAAGCAACTCCATAGAGGTTATACATGTGTAGTCATGCAAAACACTTCCATAATAGTCTTGTTGTGAAAAACTAAGTAGATTTCCCTTCATCCTCTCCCATTTATTCTGTTCTCACTTTTGACCCTCTCCCTCCTTAGAAGTGTTTGCTTCTGATTACCCCCTCCCCCACTCTGCCCTCCCCTCCCTGCTCTCTTGTCCCCTTCCCCCCTATTTTCTGTAGGGTAAGATAGATTTCTATACCCAATTGATGTGTAAGTGATTCTCTCCTGAAGCCAACTCCAATGAGAAGAAGATTCACTCATTCCCTCTCACCTTTCCCTGTTTCCCCTTCACTGTAAAAGCCTTTTCTTGTCAGTTTTATGTGAGATCATTTACCCCATTCTGCCTCTCCCTTTTTCCTTCTCCCAGTATAATCCTCTCTCACCCCTTCATTTTATTCTCTGGATATCACCCCTTCATCTTCAAATCACCCTGTGTCCTCTATCTATCCATAGATGTATGTTTTTTTCCTCCAACTACTGTAATACTGACAAAGGACTCGTGAGTTACAAAGGTCATCTTTCCATGCAGAATGCAAACAGTTCAACCTTAATAAGTCTTTTATGATTTCTCTTTCCCATTTGCCTCTTCATGTTTCTCTTGAATCTTGTATCTGACAGTCAAATATTCTAATCAGCTCTGGTCTTTTCCTCAAGAATGCTTGAAAGTCTGGTATTTCACTGAAGATCTATTTTGTACCCTAAAGGATTATACTCAGTTTTCCTGAGTAGGTGATTCTTGACTGTAATCCTACCTCCTCTACTCTCCAAAATCTCATATTCTAAGCTCTCTGGTCCCTTATTGTAGAATCCGCCTTTCAGGAAGGAGGGTAGCATGGTGGAAGAAGAATGACCCAAAATGATGCTGGAGGAGGCTTGGTTAGGTCAGGCTGTGAAGAGCCCTCAAAGCCACATGGAAGATTTATAAAAGATCAGAAAGTTCACAGGGAGTCATTGGAATTTCTTGAGGAGTGACTCAGGCAAATGTCACTTTAGGAAGTTCTCTTTGGCAGCTGTGCCTCCAGGGGATAGACAGGAGGGAGGGAAGCCAAGCAGGAAACTTTTACAATAGTTCAAGTGAGAAGAGATAGAGATCAGAACGAGGCTGATGGCTGTGTGAGAATTCAAAGGTAAAAAAGATGAGAGATGAAGGCAGTGAAAGCCTAAGATTTGGCAGCAGATTGGGAAAATCTGTAGAGGGAGAGTGAGGAAGTGAGGATCAGGCCATCCCCAGGCATTTGTTATTGGCTGAGGAGAGAAAGACAGAGAGTGACAGAGTGAGGGGTCACAGCACAGAGCCTTGGCTCTCTGAGGTGGGGGACAAGCAAGTAAAGGAAGCTGAGAAGTAGCTCGACAAGCAGAAGAACAAGGAGAGAAGGCCCAGGAGGAAGGCGCAGATGGGGCTGACAGTGTGAGTGACTATCAGGACCGAGAAAGGGCTGGCTGCTATGGAGCTCTAGGTTATAGATGAGTGAAAGAAGTCAGACTGCAGAGGGGTGACCCATGAGGGAGATAAGAGATGTAGGTCATGAGTAGCAAGAACCTTTCTGGGGGTTGGCAGTGAGAGAGAGGAGAGACATAGAAGGATGGTCTCTGAAGAGATGGGAAGATCAAATGAAAAGAGGGGGGCATATCTGTGCAAAGCAAAGAAGGGATGAGTGTCTAGGGAAAGACTGAAGAAAGCAGGGCCAGGGCAGAGATAAGTGAGGGAACAAAATGCTGCAGGAGACAGGAAAGAAAGAGAGCAACAGTTGGTCTGCTGAGAAGAGTTGCCTCTCATCAGAGTCTGGGGAAAAAAAAGGAAAGAATGGGTGATAGTTTCAAAGAGCTGAAGACGTGGAGAAGGGGAGGAATAAGAGTTCAGTGATGGAGAATGAGCCCTCAGCCAAGAGGAGAGGGAAGGGTTACAAGAGGCCATGTTCTTAAAACTTTGTGAAACCTACCACTGATCCAATCACTTATTACAGATTAGAGCTCTGTGAGGCTAACAAACTCTCCCCTAACCTTCAGCCTGTAGAATGAAGGTCCACTCTGTTTCTATGTGGAAATCAATCAACATTTAAAAAGCACTTAATAGGTGCCAGGCCCTGGGAAAAGCACTGGGGTTACAAAAGGGTAAAAGGCAGTCCCTGCCCCCAAGGAGCTTACAATCTAACAGGAGAGAACAATGCCAATAATAATGTCCCACTTAGAAAACAACCTTCTTCAAAACAAGGTCTAGCAAAACTTTGCCATTCTTTATCCAATGCAAGAGCTACATTTCATTTAGAGCTCAAACTAAAGACTGGAATAGAAGAACAGCTAAGAAAGCCTTAGAGCTCCCATTATCTCCATTCAAGAGCTTTGGCCCTTTCATGCAACTGGCGGAAATACTGATGGGGGCAGGGGTCCGATGACCTTCTCCACTGCATGACACTGAAATACCCACCTTTCATTTTGGCTATGGTTCATGTCAGCTATCAGCAGACATATGAGGTTCATCCCTTCTGAATGCTCTGGTTCACACCATTCCTGAAGCTTTTCCAGCTCCCCATGAGTTTCTGTCACTTCATTAATTAAGGACAATACTTTTTCTTTCAGTTGTTGGCAAGGAGACATACAAACAACAGATACCATAACACTCTATTATTTGATAAACCCAAAGACCCCAGCTTCTGGGATAAGCACCCACTCTTAGACAAAAACTGCTGGGAAAACTGGAAAAGAGTATGGCAGAAAGTAGGCATAGAGCAAAATCTCATACCATATGCCAAAAAAAGTCAAAATGGGTTCATGATTTAGATATGAAGGCTGATACTGTAAGCAGACTGGGAGAGCAACGAAATAGTTTACCTGTCACATATATGGAGAACAAAAGAACTCATGACCAAACAGGAGATAGAGAACATTATGAAATGCAAAATGGATAACTTTGATTATATTTAATTGAAAAGTTTTGCACAAACAAAGCCAATGCAAGCAAGATTAGAAGCAAAATAGAAAACTGGGAAAGAATTTTTACAACCAGTGTCTCTGCTAAGGGCCTCCTTTCTAAAAAATACAGAGAATTAAGTCAAATTGATAAAGAATATAAGTCATTCCCCAATTGATAAATGGTCAAAGGATATGAAAAGGAGTGCAGTTGCCAGACGAAGAAATAAAAGCCATCTATAGTAATATGAAAAATGCTCTAAATCACTATTGATTAAAGAAATGCAAATCAAAACAACTCTGAGGTATCACATCACACCTATTAGATGGGCTAACAGGACAAAACAGGGAAATGGCAAACACTGGAGAAAATGTGGGAAAACTGGAACACCAATGCATTGTTGAGTCTCGCAAACTGCTTTATTTTCTGATGAGGTTGAATTCTACACCTCCCTGGAGAATACAACTGGAATTAAAAATTGTTACTCTCTGTCCTCTTTCAA
>NW_027556365.1:0-12009 GCF_003287225.1 Phascolarctos cinereus
GAAGCGGAAGTCCAGAACATAGGATTAGAAGGGACTTTAATACAGAATGACAGAAGTATGAGGGGTCTGAGAATCCAGAACACCAGAATTAAAGGGTACCTTAGAATTCAGGACAGAAGGGACCCTACTTGAACACAGGATCTCAGAGCTGGCAGGGGGTCATAGGATATAAAATGTCAGAGTTGGAAGGGGTCCTGAACTATAGACTGTGAAAATATAAGGGACCTCAGAACCTAGAAGGTCAGTGCTGGAGAGACAGTTAAACATTGAACCACAGAATGTCAGAACGGGATGGGACCTTAGAGATTGTCTAATCCAGGGGGAATTTGGATTCAGTCTCAGGGCCACTCTTGAGGACCTAGAGGGTCACATATGGCCTTAAGGCCATAGGTTCCCCACCCCTGGTAATCTAACTCTCTCAATTCACAGAGTAGGAAACTGAGGAGCAGAAAGGGGATGGGACCTGTCTGTGAGGCTCCCAGCCTCACTTCCCATGCCAAAGCAAAAACAGTAGGTCAACAGAGAACAGAATGGCTGGGGATCTAGTGCCCTAATCATCTCTCATAATTAAGTGTTGGGATTCTTCCATTATGTGGGACAGTAACAAACTAGTGAGTACCAGGAATCCTGTGAGTACCAGGAAATACCATTGATTAGAGCTGGCAGCTAGTAGATGTCGGTGCCCATAATAAACAGCAGAGGGCTTTCACCTGGGGTGGGGAGGGGAGGGAAATTGACTCTGTCTAATTCACACTAGTCAGTTCCACAGAGGCTGCATGTAAGGGGCAAGGGCTTGGGGGAGAAGGGTTCTGCTTCAGGAAATGCTCATCTCTCTTCCTCTGCAAATGCAGACTCCTTGGGAAACAGGGGGAAAGACTCTATCTTCTGGAGTAACAATCCCCACTCCCAATGGGTAAAGGTGAATGTCAAAGGAGATCCCTTATCATAAAGATTGATCCAGGGGCAGCTAGGTAGCACAGTGGATAGAGCACCAGCCCTAGAATCAAGAGGACCCAAATTCAAATTCAGCCTCAGACACTTACTAGTTGTGTGACTCAGTCACTTAACCCTGACTGCTAAAAAAAAAAAAAAAGCTCTCCAAAGGAAAGGAGTAGAGAATCCTAGAGATGGGAGGGGCAGTTAAGGTCACATCATCTAACCCATTCATTTTACAGAAGAGGAAATAGAACTCTTGAGAGGTAAAGGGACTTATCCACAGGTAGTGACGAGGAGGATTTGAACCCAGACCTAAGTCCTCTGTCTTCAAAGTAAGTGCTATTTTTTCTATATCACCTGACTCTCCAAGACTTAGTAGGTTATGCCTTCACTTACAAGTCTGCTCTGAAATGGGGTGAGGAGCAGGTAAAAGATGGGGAGAATTGTCTTTTAAAAATTAAACACACTTTTATGAAGTGCCTACAATGGGTAAAGCATCAGTGAAGGGCCTTCCTCACTGGATGCTCCCTATGCCAGATACCACAGGGACAGCAGGGCTGACTGCCCCTCCCCCACACACACTGACTGAACCTCGGAAGTGACTGGGCTGCACACAGGTCGTAGCAAATTCCCCACTAAAAGTAAGGAGCTGGACAAGGTGTGTATGTGTGCACACATATGTGTATGAGCGTGAGCACATATGTACAATGATGTGTAAGCAACTGCAAGCATCTTAAAGCTGCTTAAGAAATGCTGTCATAGGGAGTAGCTAGGTGGCACAGTGGATAGAGCACCGGCCTTGAAGTCAGGATGGACCTGAGTTCAAATCCAGCCTCAGACCAAACACTTGACCCTTACTAGCTGTGTGACCCTGGGCAAGTCACTTAACCCCAAATTGCCTAAAAGCAATAAATAAATAGACGGGCAAGGGGAAAGAGAATGAGTTCCATTTTGGATATTTCAGATCTGAGATGCCTTTTGGATATCCAGTTCCAAATGTTCAACAAGCAGTTGGTGATTCTCTAAGGTTACTCCGAATTTACTTGGATATGTATAAATTTAATATGAAAAATGTAATTCCCCTTGAGGGAAGGGAGGTTTCCTTTTTGTCTCTGTATTTCCAGTGTTTGGCACATAGTAGGTGCTGAATTAGTGCTAATTGATTGATGCAGGATTGAAGCTCAGAAAAGAGACTAGGGCTGGCTATCAGATCTGGAAGTCATCTGCTCACAGATGGTAATAAACGCCAAAAAACAGATGAGATCACCAAGATACAGAGCATGGAGAGAGAAGAGAAGGGGGCTGAGGCCTGGCCTTGATCTATGTCAGTTGTTCATGCTTTGAGGATCTTGGAACTTCCTTTAAAATCTAACACTTTAGGGGCAGCTAGGTGGCGCTGTAGATAGAGCACTGGCCCTGAAGTCAGGAGGACCTGAGTTCAAATCCGGCCTCAGACCAAACACTTGACACTTAACTAGCTGTGTGACCCTAGGCAAGTCACTTAACCCCAATTGCCTAAAAAGCAATAAATAAACAAATAAACAAACAAACAAATAAATAAATAAAATCTAACACTTTACACCCCAGAATATGGGAACTGAAGGGATCTTACAGACTACAGGCTCTCAGAGGGCCTCTAGAGCAGGCAGGGGTTCTTAACCTGAACTCCACAAACCATGAAAAGGTCTGTGAACTTAGGGAAAAAATTGATATTTTCTGTAACCTCTAACTGAAATTTAGCATTTCCTTTCATTATTAATTTTAAAAATATTCTTGAGATGGGGTCCAAAGGCTTCACTAGACTGCCAAAGGGGTCCATCACACACACACACACACACACACACACACACGGTTAAGAACTCCTGTTCTTAACCTGTTCTTACGCTTCCATTTTAGGGTGAGGCCCAGAGAGGTTTGCTCCACATTGAACAAACACAGCAGTTGACAGAGTCAGAATTGGAACCCAGGTCTCTGGGCTTGCACCCAGTCCACTGCTCTTTGCAGGACAACATGCTGCCACAGTGATGGGTCAATCAACAAAAAACAAGCAATTATTAACTGCCTATGATGTACCTGACGCTTCACTAAGCCCTGGGACTAGCAAAACAGAACAAAGATAGTGCCTATTCTCAAGGAGTTTACATTCTAACAGGAGAGTTAATAAGTGGGCACATTAAGTATATATTGAATCAACATTAAGAGAGTAAATACATATAAATGCAAGATGGAGCAGCTAGGTGGCCCCATGGATAAAGTGCCAGGCTTGGAGTCAGGAAGGCTCATCTTTCTGAGTTCAAATCTGGCCTCTGATACTTACTAGCTGTATGACCCTGGGCAAGTCATTTAATCCTGTTTGCCTCAGTTTTCTCATCTGTAAAATGAACTGGAGAAGGAAACAGCAAACCACTCCAGTATCTTTGCCAAGAAAACCCCAAATGGGGTCACAGAGAGTTGGACACAATTGAACAACAAGGTGGTTAGGGAGGGGCAGGCACTAGCGGTTGTGTGGATTTGGAAAACCTTCCTGTAAGCACAGCAGGGTACTTGAGGTGCTTCTAGAAAGACAGGAAGACTGGGGGCTCATTCTCCGACACAAGGTACAGACCCGGGAAATAATTCAAATCTCTTTTGCTCACTACCCACACTTAGATCCCCTGCCTCCTAAAAATGGAAAGTCTTTTCCAGTTCAGAAAGGTGGGCACCTGCAGAGCCATCGCTGGATATGTGGTCAGGGAACAAATTGGATCTAAAATAGCACTGACTCAATTATTCATGCTAATAGGGGACAGGGAGATCAGACTTCTTAAGTTAATGCTCCAAGAGATCCCTCTTCCCTAAGGCAGATGACAGGGTTTCTGAGGCTACAGAGAGGCCAGGCTGCTGCACGTGGCCTCCCCCAAATTAGTTCAGCTGGTCTTGAATGGCAGACACTCAGGCCATTGCCTTTCCAGTTTGGCAGGTCCAGACAGAACTTGGGAACCTCCGAGGGAAGACCATGACAGATAAATTCAAGTCCACAGAAAAATGCCTAATCCTCTTTTTGACTGAAAATTTCGATAATCTACAGAATAAGAAATCTAGGACACTGTGGTGATTCCCTCCAAGAAGACATAGCTAGGATCCCACGGACTAAAATGTTAGAGGGATAGTCAGCTGAGGGATGGGCGATGCTCAACAATGAAACTCTAGAGACATGAAGGGAAACAATTCCAATGAGGAAGAAAAATGTGGAGGATTTATCTGAAGGGGTCAATGTGGATGCATTACAAAATAAGTACACAAAAGATAGAAAGAAGGCCAGGTAACAGAGAGTGAACATTAAGCATTTGGCATGGTCCTTTAAAAAATGAAAGCACACTAAAGCTCAGAGTCAGCTCAAGTTAATAAAAAGTTCGTTGGTTTTTTAATGCTATAATGAGGGGCAGCTAGGTGGCTCAGTGGATAGAGCACTGGCCCTGAAGTCAGGAGGACCTGAGTTCAAATCCGGCCTCAGACCAGACATTTGACACTTACTAGCTGTGTGACCCTGGGCAAGTCACTTAACCCCAACTGCCTAAAAAAATTAAATATTAAATGTAAAAAATGCTATAATGAGAGAAAAGAAGGCTCAAAGAAGGGATAGGAACTTTGTGTGAGATGGGATGATGATAAAAACAAGAGAAGGCAGGTTTCCTAGATCTTAGCAATTTTTGGTAAAGTATTTTCCTGCTATTCTTATATAGAAGATGGACAGATGAGGACTAGATGAGAATATAATTAGATTCAGAATTGGTTCAATGGCTGGACCCAAAGAATCATGGCTTAATGTTAACAGTTCAATCTCACGATAATAGGAAGTCTTCTGTGGAGTACCCCTGTGTCATTTAACATTTTTATCCATGGTTTAGATAAGGGACAAATTGCACGCTCATTAAATTTGCAGATGAGATAAAGCTAAGGATAGTGACAAAAGAATTTTAAATGTAATCTGGAATGGGCCAGCTCATAATCTGTAAGTGGCCAGAAGTAGGCGAGTCAGGAATCAAATAATGGCTTAATTGATTTCAAAGTGAGGAAAATGGGTTTGTAAACTGAGGTCCCCCCCAAGTAGGAGTGCTTGACATGCTGGGGCAAGGGTAGGGCTTAAAAGCCTGAAAACCACAAAAAGGCATAACCCAACAGAGTCATCCTTAGGTCTTGAGTAAACAGTTTCCATGGCAGGCCAACGCATGCAGGCATTTTGGGAATGATACAGGTGTTTTTTGAGTCCTTTAAGTCTTTAGTCTTTAAATCACTAGAATCATTGCATAAGGGTCGCTGAGCATTGTGATCCTTTGCCCGGGTACAGAACCAGAGCCATGTTCCACAAATATAACCCACCCCATCTGCAAAGAGGGTAAGAGGAAGAATTCAGAAAGTAGGGAGGAGTATCTCTCTTCCCTTGTTCTTCTCAGACATTACTATGAAAAACAAAGAGGCAAGATTTATTACTTATCCCTTGAGGAGGAAATACCCCCATACAAATAGCAGTCATATTCACAAAATGTGTTTTATATCACAAATTCATAATGTTACCATAGATTTCTATTTACTATAATTCAGGGGAAAAGATTGAAAAGGTGTTCTCAATCTTTATGAACATTTCTGACGTTTTTTTCTATGCATGACTTTCAGACAAGTGGAAATTATGGAATACAAAAGTTTACTTACTCTTAAGTGACAGACATGTATTTACTTTTATATTATTTCCCTTGGTCAGGGAAAGTTTTTTTTTCCCCTTAAAGATTGCAGGCCGTTTTTTAACCTGTTAAAGGGTTTATTTAAAAAAGAAAGAAAGAAAGAAAGAAAGAAAGAAAGAAAGAAAGAAAGAAAGAAAGAAAGAAAGAAAGAAAGAAAGAAAGAAAAAAGAAAAGAAAGAAAAAGCAAAACTCCCTAGCCACATCAGATCTAAAACTATACTATAGGGGCAGCTAGGTGGCACAGTGGTTAGAGCACGGGCCCTGGATTCAGGAGGACCTGAGTTCAAATCCGGTCTCAGACACATAACACTTACTAGCTGTGTGACCCTGGGCAAGTCACTTAACCCCCATTGCCCAACCCAAAACCCCCCCCAAAACAAAAAAACCCTTATATTATAAAGCAGAAATCATCAAAACTATCTGATATTGGCCAAGAAACAGAGTGGTAGATCAGTGGAATAGATAGTGGTAAATGTTATAGCAATCTCGTGTTTGATAAACCCGAAGACCTCGACTTTGGGGCTAGGAACCCCCTATTTGACAAAGACTGCCGGGAACTCCGGAAAAACAGCATGGCAAAAGCTAGGTATAGACCAACATCTCACGCCGCATACAAAGATAAGGTCAAGATGGGTACCCGTAAGTAAATCAGGGGAGCATGGAATAGTTTAACCTGTCGGATCTATGGAGAAGGGAAGAATTTATGACGACAAAACATAGGGAGCATTATGAGATGGAACATGGATAATTACACTAAATTTATTTAGTATTATACTAAATTTATACTAAATTTAAAAGCTTCTGGACAAACAGAACCAACTCAGAGGCTGAACTACAAGCACGTGCACAAAAGGCAGCAGGCTTAGGACTACGACTCCCAGAAGGCTTTCTTCGCCCGAAGGTCACAGAAAGGGTGGGCGGTTCATCCTACGTCACGTCCGCTCGTTGGCTCCGCCTTTTTCACATGCCTTGGAAGCAGCTTTTTCTCCTCTGTCTGGTGACTGGCGCTTGAGGGGGTGCGGCGGGGCTGGCTGGGGAGCAGACAGAGAGTGGGAGGAGCGTCCCCTAGAGGAGGAAGGAAGCCTTCCGGGGGTGAGCAGTAGTCTGAGGTCCGCGCAGGCTCAGGGGGAAGCCTGGAGGCGGTACCCATTGAAATGCACGTGTCCTAGCCCTGCAGGTCCCGGTCCTTCCCCCTGTTGCGGGAGTCCGAGGGGATGAACCCGTGGTGCATGTCTGGCGCGTGGTCCAGACTTCACTGCGCCCTCATCTCCTCCTCCCAGCATCCTTTTCTTCCCCCAGGGCCTCTCCTGGGTACCACCCCCTCCAGGAAGCCTTCTCTGATGCTGCTCTCTCCTTCTCCTGAAAGTGTCACCTGTTTGTTCTCCAGTGGTGTCTCTAAAGAGAGATTGTCCTGAAGACAATGCCCCCTCCAGAAGGGAAATGACTTTCGCTCTGGTCCTTCCCCATGCCCTCCCAGCACCATGCCTTCTTCCCTGATCTCCACCCCAGTGGAGAAGTAGGAATTTCCACCCTGAGTAGGGCGCACATACGGCAGGACCCATAATTCTAATGGTTCTCATCTCCTCCCCAGTTCTGCCTCCCGCGGCCTCTGCTCTTCCCCAGCGGGCGATCTCACTGTGCAGAAAGTAATGGCTCCTGTCTTCCTGACAGCCAGGACTGGAAGAGTGAGAGGGAATTGCTTCTTTCCTGAAATGCCAACTCGGTTCAAAGACCATGGGATACATTTCTTTCTCATGTGCTATAACTCTGGAAATTGTGGCCATCAGAGAATCACATATTTAGAGCTAAAAGATGTCATAGAGATCACTGACTTATCCTCCCTCCACAAAAAATTTTCTTAGAATTGCTTTGGGTTTTTTTAAACATTCATAAATTTTGGGTTCCAAATTCTTTCTCTCCCTCCATCCCTTCTCTCACACATCGAAAAGCCAAGAAATAGGGTACCCTTTATATATGTGAAGTCACGCAAAATATTTGCCATTAAGCAATAACAACCAAAAAAGGGAAGAAAAATGAAAGTGAAAAAAATATGCGTTAATCCGTGCTCAGAGTTCATCAATTCTTCATTTTTCATTATGAGTCATTTGGAATTTTCATGGGTCATTGTATTGATCAGCAGTCTCACGTCTTTCACAGCTGACCAATGTCATAATATTGCTGTTTTACTGTTCTGCTCATTTCATTTCACCTTACTTCATACAAGTCTTCTAAGTTTTTCTGAACCCACCCCAGCCTCCTCGTCATTTCTTAGTGCAAAATAGTATTCCATCACAATTATATATCACGTCTTATTCAGCCATTTCCCAGCTGATGGGCATACACTCAGTTTCTCTTCTTTTCATTGAAGATGATCTTATCTTTTAAATTTTTTTTTTTAGGCAATTGGGATTAAGTGACTTGCCCAGGGTCACACAGCTAGTAAGTGTCAAGTGTTTGGTCTGAGATCAGATTTGAACTGAGGTCCTCCTGACTTCAGGGCGGGTGCTCTATCCATTGTGCCACCTAGCTGCCCCTGAAGATGATCTTATCTTAAGCAGGCATTCTTCTACCTCACTTACATCATTCATTCAGTTCTCCCTTTTAACATAAACACATTATTTCTGTGTTGTTTTAATGATCACCTTGCTTTGTTGCTGTTTCTTTTAAAAATATTTAATCAAAACCTATTTCCCCTTTCTTCAGTCTACCATTTGTCATCCTGTTTTTTTTATGCTTTGAAATTATATTTGTAAAGGCACAATAATGTTCATATGACAGGCCTTGTTTAGCCGTAACCCTATCATTGGACCTATAGTTTTCAGTATTTTGCTGTTTCAGAAAAGGCTGCTATGCATATTATTTAAGAGAGATCTTTGTTTGCTTTCATTAACATTTTGAGGGTGTAGACCTAGAAGTGAGACCATTGGGTCAAAGAGGATGAACGGTTTTGGAGATGTGGCTTAAATTGCTATATTGCTTTCTAGAAAACATGGCGGTGGCAGCTTACTAAGTGCTTGTTTCAACATAACTGCCAAGAGTTGTTAGCATTTTTATAGGATCTTTGCTAATCTGGTGGCTTTTTGGTAATACCTCCAAATTGTTTTCATTTTTACATCTTTGATTTCTGGAGTTTGAGTAATGTTTCTGGTAATGAATTATTTCTCTTGTGAAAAATACCTGTATGTCTTGATCACTGACCTTTTTGGAATTGTATCTTACCCTTACAAATTCAATCAATTCCTTACAAAGGAGATAAGTTGGATTTTCAGCTCAAATTTATGGCAGCAATTATCCAACATTACCCCTTTTCCTCATATTTCTTTATTCTATGTCTCTTTAGATCTGTCTCCTCTTCACTTTAAATTAATTAATTCTCCTCTTTTTGTTCAGTCTCTTCCCTTCATATTTTCACCTCAGATGGTATGGGTACATTTGCAAGCTCTCAAAGTCATCTACTTTTTATGGATAGATAGTCTTTCCTTATTTCATTCCTTTCCTTATTCCATTCAAATGTCAACCATTTAGAGTAAAGTAAGGACTTATTCCCCTTCCAGGTAATTTCATCTGGTCAGTTCATTTACATATGTTAACTTTGAGTCATCATAGTCTTACATAAGATAAGCTGTGATCCTTAGTGAAAGACCAGTGAGACTAGTTTTCTCAAGTGGGATGGGAAGAGGATAGTTCTAAAACCTTTGAGCAACTAGGAACCTTGAGAAAGGGAAGAAAAGGCATGGTTAATCAGCTCTTTATTCTTTCAGAGAGCAAAAAATTTACTGGAGAGAAATCTTATGAATGTTGTAATTGTGGGAAGACCTTCAGTACTAAGGCACAACTTACTGTGCATCAGAGAATTCATAATGGAAGATTTTTTATGAATGTAAGGAGTATGGAAAGGCCTTCCATCGCAACTCAGATCTTATTAAACATCAAAGAATTCATATAAGAGAGAAACCTTATGAATGTAATGAATGTGGGAAGGCCTTCAGGATGATGGCTTATCTTACTCTGCATCAGAAAATGCATACTGGAGAGAAACCTTATGAATGTAATGAATGTGATAATGAAGAGGTCTAGGACTTTTGGGGTGTTGCAAACCCAAAAGTGCAGTACGGGGGCCTGCTGAATGAATTCAACTCAAATCTTCTTCAACCAGAGGAAAAGTTTATTAGTGATAAATTGCATTGGCCAGATGACACCTGTAAGGACAAGCGGGCATGAGAAAAGCTCAGCCTTTGGGGCATGAGAGATTCTCAGCCATTAGCTGAAAGTTAGTAATGCCCATGAGGACAACAGCGGGCATGAGAAAGTCTCAGCCTTTTGAGCTTGAGATTCTCAGCGTCTGAATGGGGCCAGGGTAGAATTTTTATACACTGAAGTAACTTTGGGTGGCCAGAGAAGGGGGGCTGGGAAAAGGGTCTAGGTAAGAACTCCAGTTAGAAGGTCTGAGAGATTGAATAGACAATGGGAATAGCTAATAGATGGAACAGGAAGGCAGAAATTTGAAAGGCATCTGCAGAAGATCAAAGGGTGGGGCTAGGACTTTCAAAGGGAGATAAGGTTTAAGGGTTTTCTGGTGCTGTAGACAAACAGGACCCAGATTCTTTTTTAGGGCAAGAAGTGAAGGCACATCTGAATAAGATCAAAAGGTAAGGCTAAGGCTTTCAAAGGGAGATGAGGAGCTGGGGTCTGTAGACAAGTGGGAGTCAGATTCCCTTTGGAGCAAGAGGCAAAGACCTTGGCCTGGGCCCCGCCCCATCAATCAGGCCTTCAGGATGAAGACATGTCTTATTATGCATCAGAGAATTCATACTGGAGAGAAACCTTTTGAATGCACTGAATGTGGGAAGGCCTTCAGCAGGGGTAGGGAACCTTTTCATGTTGGAAGGCCACATTAATATTTAGCTGTAATCAAAAAAAGAAACTTATATGATAATTTCATATATATTTAAAAAGAAGGGCAAGTTGTACATAATAGATTTGCAGTTTCAGGTACAATCATCTTTTTTAAAATTATACTATGTTATGGAATGTTTGTTTTATTCCATAAATTTGAATTTTTTAAAAACATTAATAAAAGGAAAAAATAACCTTTGCAGAAGAACCATGTTAAAAGTTTTTCTGTTGATTCTGTTGTTAAGAAAGGCAGTGTGGATTAGTGGATAGAAAGGTGGCTCAAAGCTGGGAAGACTTCAATTAGTCTCATCTCTCACATATAATGGTCTATGACCCTGGGCAAGCCATCTCTCAGTGCCTAGGTAATTCTCTAAGGCTGTAAGTTGCATTGGTAGAGAAAGTTGCCTCATTTGGGTTGCTAAAAGAATCACTGATACAGTTATTATTCTTATTGTTAAGAAATTGTCAAAAGCCTATTTGCCTTTAATATACCTCCTGGATTCAAGCATATTTGTGAAATGAAGGTTTTTCCATGGCCAACAAGTGCTCTTAATCAAGGCATCTCACTTGCACCAACACATGATTGCAACAGTATGTTGGCAAAAGACATGTAAATAAAACACTGATTCATGGAAAAAAAATATTTAGCTGTAATCAAATAAGGCTACACTCAAGAAATTTCAGTTAGATATACTTAAAAATGTACATTATTTTGTAAAAATCTAATATGTACTTAATAATTTCAAAAGATGAAAACTGTTAATTTTAAAGTTAACTAACCTTTTAATGACTTTATTGTGCCTGCTTTTTGTTGGAAAGCATTTGAATATTTGGTTGTAGCAGGGAGGTCCACATTTTCAGTTGATCCTCTAGATGGGTATCAGTCATTTGTGGCCTTAAGGGCATCTGGATTTGGGTTAGGTAGGAGAATGTAGATTCACAACAATAAGTGGTTGAAAAAGCAAGAAGCATTTTTGGGGCATGCTGCCGAAGGCGTGGGTATCCTACTGCATTTTTCCATATTTAAATTGGATCTTTCTTAGCATCAACAATGACTTTAAAATGTCATTTACTGAGAACTCAATTCCATCTGTAGTTCTTCAGGTGCCTTGGTGATATCAGTAGGTGAGGCTGAAATGTTGATTTGAATGTGATGTTGATGGGGTGCTTGGGTGCTTGTGTTTCAGTGGTTGTGCTTGGACCCCAATTTCTCCCTAGACTCAGAAACACTATCCCTGGCAGTTTCTCCTCAGCCAAGGACACTGTGCCTAGCAATTACTCATGAATGGGCCCAGCAAGACCTTTATCTCTTTCCCTGGGGCAGTTACAAATAGCACCTGAAGGAATTATTGGTTTGAACTGGTTTTGCACTGGGTCATAAAGATATTCTTACCCACTGGACTATCTATACTACCACCTACCTCATTATCTACATCCTGGATTTCTCATTATCTGTATT
>NW_027556366.1:0-11944 GCF_003287225.1 Phascolarctos cinereus
CCCATCCAAACTGAAAGTAATTGAAGCTGCAGGAAATAAGGCTGCTTAGCAATGCAGGTGCCTAGGGCTCAATCCAGGCACTCTGAGGTGTGTCACAGAACAAGCCCTGGACATGGAGGCCAGGAAGCCAGAGAGACTCATCTGAACCCACAACAGGCTGGGCACTGGGTCCACAGATCCAGAAAGAACAGAATCTCTGCCCTCCAAGAGCTTCCCTTATACCCAAGGAGAACAATCAAGAGATAAGGAGGTCATTAGACAATGTATTAGAGAACGACTTGGGGCTAATATGAAGAACTGTGTGAACCTGGGTGACCTCAGCAAACTCACACAAACATAAGAAGGGAATCCAGTCAGTCGATGACTTAACAAACATTTTCAGTGTTGATGACAAGCAGGGCACTGTGCCAGGTGCTGTAGTGACAAACTGCATACCCAGCTCTTAGCACAAGGCCTGGCAGCTAATAGATGCTTAATAAATGTTGATTCATAATCAAGTGGTTATTTGAACTTTCTCTTTCTCTAACTAACTTTACCAACCTCAGAAGTAATAAAGGACCTGAAGGTTATTTCTCAAGGGAGAACAACAGAGACTTTGCTTTAGGGAATTGGAAGTTTCCCTTAGAGCAGTGCTGAATACATATGAATGCTGACCTCCACAGGGACTGAGGGTAGAGGAGACTGCCTCAACTGACCAACATACCTATTAGATACACACACACACACACACACACACACACACACACACACACACACACACACACACACATATCGTCAAAAATTATTTCTCTTGGTAATCTGTGTCTTGGGGACTCAGAGCTCCACCCTGCCAGCCTTCTGTCCAAAGTTCTTCAGAAGGACATCTCTGATAAGGAGATTGCATTGAATCTTCTTATTTTGATCAAACTCCAACCCAGACCTGAATTGCTTTTCTCTTTCCCATGTTTGGGTGGAGACAGACTTCCAAGACTGTGGGCAATATTTCCTTTGATGGCAGGCAATATTGGCCCCTATGGACTGTGATCTGAAGCACATCCTGAAGACCTCATTTGAATAGGACCTACCTCCTAATATATTGACCAATCCTGGTTGACTGGCACCCCTTGGAAACACCTATTCTTTTCGATGTGCATATAAAGCTGTACCCGAAAATCCCAAACTGAGCCAGTTCTGAACTGGTCCCCGTACGGGAGCCAAGGTTTGGACTGAACTGTCACGTAATGCATGTGAAGCCAGTTAGAGAAATTGAACTGTCGATACATGTACCCCAATTTTGTTTATCTCTTTCTTAGAGCAGACTGTGTTTCAAATTGGAGTTTGTGGGATTCATGGGGTTCAGGGTTCATAATATATATATATATATATACCTACACACAGAGACACATAGACATATACATTCTCTAGCAAACAATAGTAATACACTATCTACATGAACAGATCAAGGCTGGTACTTGCCAAAAAGGCACTCTAACTGGTATCCTCAGAAATATTCACAGATGTGTAGAACGACAGAGAGGGCAGCTAGGTAGTGCACTGGCTAGAATTCTGCGCCTGGAGTCAGGAACATTCATCTTCTTGAGTTCTAATCTGTCCTTGGACACTTACTAGCAGTGTGACCTTGGGCAAGTCACTTAACCCTGTTCACTTCAGTTCATCCGTAAAATGAGCTGCAGGAGGAAAAGGCAAACCACTCCAGCATGTTTGCCAAGAAAACACCAAATGGCGTCATGGAGAGTTGGACACAACTGAGCAACAACAGAATTAGAGACCAGACGTTCTACAAAGCTTTACAACGATTAAAATGTCCATCTACTTCACTCCAATTTTACCTTGAGGAAGTTCCCTGTTCCTATCAATGATAGGTCAATTAACTAAAGCTGCTTTAGTTGTACTATTGGTTAGATGCTCACAACTCTGAATGTTAACATTTTTGTGATTCTTTGGTAACTTTTCATACCCCTCCCCACCTAATTAATACATAACATTTGGCCAGCATCACAAACTTCCCTTTATTTCTTTGTTGCTTGGTTCCCTTTTAGTTTGCACTGATGGTAAATGCTTCAACTTGAAAAGGCTACAAGATAAGACCAAAGTGGAGGCAGTGCTGCTGCATGATTTTCTGTTTGCAGATGATTGTGCACTCCATGCAGCCTCTGAAGTTCAGGTGCAACAAAGCAACGATTGACTCTCTGCTGCTTGTGCTAATTTTGGCCTAACAATTAACACCAAGAAAACACAGGTGCTCCATCAGCCACCACCACACCATCCATCCACGGAACTGTTGAGGTTTCACTGCCGTGGCCTGGCTTCGATTCCTGATCAGAGCACCATATGTTGAGGTTGAAAGTTGAGGGCTACTGGGACCCCAAAATCACAACATGCATGTTTGGCCTGAATGAGTTCAACTCATGCCTTCTTTCAGCCAAAGAAAAGGTTTATTAAAGATCTGCCATATTGGCCAGACTCTTCAGGAATCTGAACATTTGTGAGCTATTGGCTAGATTGTAAGAATCTGAGCATCTTAATGGAGATCAGATGGACCTGATATACAGAAAGACTGTGGGAGGGATCTAGGAGTGGCCAAGTTGTTTGGGGTAACTGGAGAAGGGTTCTGGGAGAAAGAGTATCTTCATAGGAGTGGACAGGAAGCTGGGGTGACTGGAGGAGGGTCTAGGGAGGATCATGATGTAACACATGGAAGGTGTCATGACCTAGAAACCAATGCTAAAAGATGAAAGTGCAATCTAGGGTTTAGAGAAATCATGCTTTAAAAACAAAACAAAACAAAACAACAACTGACTAGCAAACCAATTCTTACTTCCACTGGCTTATCACAAACAAACAATAGCCTATTGAGACATGCATAACTTTTTAAAAATAGCATTTTGGCAAGTTTTAACATGAATTATATTCCCTAAGTTAGAGTTGAGCTGTTTTCTTTGTTCCTTGTGTGCGAAGTTTTCCAGAAAAAATACTTTTCCTTTCATTTTCCTAGTATTAAAAAAGAAATAATTTTATCTTGGGGTTCCATAAAATTAAAAAAAACCCTTCACATTACTTCGTCTACAAAGTAGTAGAGGAAAAAAAATTACTGAAGCCAGTAAGCAAAAAAACAAAACAAAACAAAACAACAACCAACTTTCATAATGGAAGCCTGCTGCTGAAGTTTGTTTCTCAAGAAAGAGCATAATTCTTTCTCTCTCTCTTTTTTTTTTTTGTGGGGCAATTGGGGTTAAGTGACTTGCCCAGATTCACACAGCTAGTAAGTGTTATGTGTCTGAGGGCAAATTTGAACTCAGGTCCCCCTGATTCCAGGGCCAGTGTTCTATCCACTTCGCCACCTAGCGAAGGCATGAGCTTTTAATTCATAATTTGCCTCTATATTTGAAGTATGAACAAAATTAATTTATTTTCCCTATTTTTCTTCCCTGTAGATATCAGCCAGGTTTTTTGTTTTTGTAACATACATTGTCCCTCTTTCCAATAAGGGTTATATATATGTTAGAAAATAATTATAAAATGAATTACTAATTTTCTGTCCACAAATCATACCCAGAATAATATGTATGTAATGATGAGTCTGTTACTTGTTAAATAGGACTTCTAACTAGCCAAGCCATAGCCCAAATGTAGTCAGGGTACTAGATCATGGTGCTAGATGGGAGAAAACGTTAGTGAACTTTATATGCCATTTATTTATTTATTCAATTTTTTATTTGTTCATTATTTATTCATTCATTCACTCCTTCATTCACTTATGTATTTGCTTGTTTGTTTATTTGTTTGTTTGTTTGTCTATACACTGAGGCTAAGTGAGTTGCCAAGGGTCACACAGGTAGTAAGTATTATGCGTCTGAGGCCAGATTTGAACTCAGGTCTTCCTGAGTCCAGGACCAGTGCTCTATTCACTGTGCCACTTTGCTGCCCATATCATCATGCCATTTAGAGACAGCATTGAGGTTCTGCAGGATATCAGGTATGGCTGATAGAACAGAGAGATTCTATCCCTTGAAGAAATGTTCACAAGTCATGGTATAAGTAAAGCCGACAACATTTGGATCATCTGACTAACACACTGCATCAAAAACAGTCCATTGTAGAGATCAAAAGATGTATAGGATGAGCTTACATTTTGGTTGTTTGGACAGAAAAAAAAGGAGGAGGAGGAGGATTACAAGAAGGAGAAGATAGAGATGGAGAAGAACAAGAACATGGACAAGGAGAAGTTTTAGAAGCTAAAGAAGATAGAGAAGGAGAAGATGGTGAAGAAGGAGAAGAAGAAGAAGAGGAGAAGAAGAAGAAGAAGAAGAAGAAGAAGAAGAAGAAGAAGAAGAAGAAGAAGAAGAAGAAGAAGAAGAAGAAGAAGAATTCATTTCATGAATAGAAAGCAGCAGAGGAGCAAAAGGGGGAGGGAGACAACAAGGTTATTTAGAGAATCAGTTGTCCTATTCCCCTCTGCAGATATTTCCTTATGCCTTGAAGGTTGAATTAATTTCAACAAACAAATATCTCTAGCTTCTGCTCTACGTTATGTGTACCTTAGAAGCAAAGACAACTTTGATGATCTATTCTAATGTCAGCCTGCAACAGTAACATATCAATGATATATAGAGAAACAAACTATCTGTGTTGGAAGGGACCTCAAAAATTGTTGAGTCCAGCCTTGCAATCAATGTAAGAATTGTTTCTGCACCACGGTCAGACAACTTCTGCTTGAGGGGAATTGTCTCACAAGCAGTTCATTCCATTGCTATAAAGTTTATTTTCCCTTATACAGGTCAAAAACGGGCTCCTTTCATCACTGGTCTTAGCGATCTGATCTGGAGACTCTCAAGTCTTCACAATGGCCCTTCAAATATTTGAAAATAGACATGCCTCCAGTGGTCTCCTCTATCTTAATCATTCTTAGTTCATCCATATCTATTGTCTCTGAATTGATCAATCTCCTTCTGATGTGTTTTAGGAGTGCAGGGACCCCAAAATACCTTGGTTCAGGGCCGAGTTGTCTGTAAAGCATTCACAAACTCAAGCAGTCTTCCAGTCCGAGGTCAAAAAGTTTATTGTACCACTATTGTTGCAGGCAGAGCTCCTTAGGGAACTCACAACTTAACAGGAGTCATGACGCTAAAGCTTACATAGGAAAAGTTCAGTGAGTGGTGTGCCAAGTATGCTAATTAGGTGGTGAACATACAGTTTCTTTTGGCACAGGTGTCATTCACTATTGGCCTGGCCTGGGAGGAGAGCTTCCAAAGGATCTGTACCTCTATACCTCTACATCTGCAAAAAGATTGCCTGGGGAGTTGGAGTTGATGTCTATAACTTGACCTCTGGATTGTACATGGTAGTTCTGCTGCTACAAGATAGTCTTGTTCATACAAGGACAATTCTACAGAGGTCAGCTTTTTCTTATACCAGGAAGAGACAGTTTGCCTTACTGGCGTCCACTCATGAATTACTGTCAGAGATAGGGTCTTTGGACCAGGGAGAGATATGGTCCAAGGGCTGGGGTCTGAGTACAAGTACCCATCACTTCCTAATATGTAGCATCCATCATTAAACACAACAGGCTGGACTGTGTTTGTTCAGCCCAGAGTCAAATGGAATCATCCTTTGGGATTTCAACATTATTATTCTCTTACTATACCCTTAGGAGGTTTAATTCTTTTAGCAACTTATGATCAACTAAAACTGGCATATCTTTTTTTCCAGCAAACTGTTGTAACCCCTTCCTTCCCACCATTAATAAGAGCATCAATATGGCCATTATAATTCTGCAGAGGCTGGGCTTGAACCCAGGGCTTCCTGGCTAACGCCAACTCCACCCTCCCTGTGCCAAGCTCCGTGTCCCATACAAACCATTCCCCCTTCTCCTGAAAGCAAGAAGGAGAAGGGAGAATCAGAAGAAAGAGGACCTAGACTGTGCTTGTCCCAGGGGATCCAGCAGACCCCCATGACACTTGTTTCAGTCTGGGCTTCACAGAGTCATGAGGGTATGGAAGAGACTTGGGAGGTCATCTAGTACAATGTCTTCTTTTTTACAGAAGAAGAAACCAGAGCTCAGAGAAGAAAGACTTTTCCCATCTTCACAAAGAGAAATAACAGAGCGGGTTCCAGAATTGGAGCCTCAGGCCACACCTCGTCCTTGCCCCCACGAAGTTGCTATGCATCCCTTTTCAGCATAAGAGTGGAAAGAAGCTCTAGCAAGCAAAGCAGCCTGGAGATTAGCCACTTTCAGATCTCCAGCTATGGGCCCCTCCCACTGAGAACTAACAGAACCAGCACATGCACACTCACCTATGCATGACTTTATCTTGGGCCCTTGAGTGTCACCCGAGGATGTGAGAAATGCACACGGAATTGTCTCCCTCGAGCCATTGCCAGGGCTACAACCATCTTAAGGCTTGAATCTTCTATAAATGTTGTGTGCTCTGGAATCTCTTAACCTCCAGTCTCCGGCCATTGCAGTTTTCTGTAGTGGAGGCGAGGTCCCCGAGAAGGCTGAAAGGCCAAAAGAAAACCTCTCGCCAGAATCTCCCAACTGGCTCTGAAGCCTGGTAGTGAAAATGGAAAAAGATTTTCAGTTTCTGCAGAAAGCGAACTGAAATGCAAAAAGGTGAACTTCTATGCCTCAAGAAGTAATAGTTTTACCATGTGAACTATGTATACAAATTTTAAGCACAATGTTTTTAAATCCATTTTCCAATTGTAATAAAAATAATTATACTAACTATAGTCGCAGGAAAAAATGCTCTAAATCATTATTGATTAGACAAATGCAAGTCAAACAACTCTGAGGTCTGAGGTACCACATCACACCTATCGGTTGGCCAACATGACAAAACAGGAAAATGATAAATGTTGGAGAAGATGTGGGAACATTGGAACACTAATACATTGTTGGTAGAGTTCTGAAATGATCCAACCATTTTGGAGAACAACTTGGAACTATGCCCAAAGGGCTACAAAAATGTGCATACCCTTTGATAGGAATGTAAATGTATAGTCTATATCAGATTGTGAACTGTCTTGGGGAGGGTGGGCAGGAGGAAGAAGGAGAAAAACATTTCAACTCAAAAGCATATGGAAGTGATTTTTGATAAATCACAATTAATTAATAAAATTAAAAAATAATAATTATACTAAGTAATCTCATTGAAGATGCAGTTTCTATGAAGTTAATCAAGAGAAAGTTATAGCCTAGAACACAATTAAATAGAAGGGCAATTGAAGAGAATGACTTCTTCGTGATAGAGCTATTCATAAATGTGTTCAAGGAAGATATCAGAATGTAAACATTGAGTGTATGGAATGTATAGTAACCAATAACATTTTCTATATAAGATAAAGTCAGTGTATGCTAAATGTATTAATGTTAGAATTGGAAAATGTTACAAGAACTAGGAATAGGAGTAAAAAGAAAAGTTAATTATAATGATTTGCTATTACAACAGATATCTTGCTTTCCTTCAAATACTCATCTTTCACCATGAGACATTTATTTGTTTCACCTCATTTTCTGTTCATCAAATAAAAAAAGGTAAAAATTCATCATTTCATAGGTAAGTGTAGGAGTAACGGCATCGCTTATCCCCTCATTGGACTCAACCGTAATATTAATTGTACAATGTCATTTTCCTACACAAATCAACATGGGTGACACCATATACATTGACTGACAAATGCCAACAAGTAAAACATATCCTTCTCAACCAAGACAATGCTGTTGTGTAGATAGAGAAGCCAGGAAGGATTCAGGACCAGTGCTCTAGTGCTGCCTCTGCCACTAACTACCTCCTTCATCTCTTTGAACCTCAGTTTCCTTTTGTTTCCATTTATAAATATGAAGTGAAGGGTTTGAGAGGCCCTCTGAAATTCTATCTCTTCTAAACACCATGTTTCTGTGCTAGTTTATTTTTTAATTGATTTCAAGTATTTTTTAATCAGATAATGAATAATATCGCATCAGCTACAGTAGTATTCATCATCTGTTGTCTACCTCCCTGATAAACTATTTTATGCCACAGAAATAGCGTCTATAGCATAAGCAACAAATCCTCCTTTAATTGTGCATTTGATCATTTCAAACTCTTCTGTGACTTTTCTCCATAAGGGCATGCAAAACTTTATTCATGATTTGTAAATCCCTTAGGTCATAAAAACCCCTTCAGTACATTGCAGAGAAATTGAAAACATCTGAACTACTTGAAATAATAATCCATACGAGATAAGGAGACATATTATAATTTTCAATGAAGCAGAATCCAGCCTGACCTACTCATTTTGCTTTCCAATCAGTTCTCATATTTGCACCCTTTTTTCCCTTGTAATTTTTTCTTAATTTTCTAAATAATTAATTTATTTTTAGTTTTCAACATTCACTTCCAGAAGATTTGGAGTTTCAGATTTTCTCCCCATCGACTCCTTCCCCCACCCCAATATGGCATGCATTCTGAATACCCCTAATCTGCCCTCCCTTCTATCTCTCCCCCACTTCGCCTATCCCCTTCCCCTTCAAATTTTCGGTAGGGCAGGATAGATCACTACACCCCATTTAATGTATATCTTATCCCCTGGTTGCACGTGAAAACAAGTTTTTTACCCTTTTGCTTTTAAAATTTTGAATTCCAAATGTTCTTTCCTTCCTCCCCACCCACCCTCACTGAGAAGGCAAGCAACTCCATAGAGGTTATACATGTGTAGTCATGCAAAACACTTCCATAATAGTCTTGTTGTGAAAAACTAAGTAGATTTCCCTTCATTCCCATTTATTCTGTTCTCACTTTTGACCCTCTCCCTCCTTAGAAGTGTTTGCTTCTGATTACCCCCTCCCCCACTCTGCCCTCCCCCCTCTGCTCTCTTGTCCCCTTCCCCCTATTTTCTGTAGGGTAAGATAGATTTCTATACCCAATTGATGTGTAAGTGATTCTCTCCTGAAGCCAACTCCAATGAGAAGAAGATTCACTCATTCCCTCTCACCTTTCCCTGTTTCCCCTTCACTGTAAAAGCCTTTTCTTGTCAGTTTTATGTGAGATATTTACCCCATTCTGCCTCTCCCTTTTTCCTTCTCCCAGTATAATCCTCTCTCACCCCTTCATTTTATTCTCTGGATATCACCCCTTCATCTTCAAATCACCCTGTGTCCTCTATCTATCCATAGATGTATGTTTTTTTCCTCCAACTACTGTAATACTGACAAAGGTCATCTTTCCATGCAGAATGCAAACGTTCAACCTTAATAAGTCTTTTATGATTTCTCTTTCCCATTTACTTCATGTTTCTCTTGAATCTTGTATCTGACAGTCAAATATTCTAATCAGCTCTGGTCTTTTCCTCAAGAATGCTTGAAAGTCTGGTATTTCACTGAAGATCTATTTTGTACCCTAAAGGATTATACTCAGTTTTCCTGAGTAGGTGATTCTTGACTGTAATCCTACCTCCTCTACTCTCCAAAATCTCATATTCTAAGCTCTCTGGTCCCTTATTGTAGAATCCGCCTTTCAGGAAGGAGGGTAGCATGGTGGAAGAAGAATGACCCAAAATGATGCTGGAGGAGGCTTGGTTAGGTCAGGCTGTGAAGAGCCCTCAAAGCCACATGGAAGATTTATAAAAGATCAGAAAGTTCACAGGGAGTCATTGGAAAGGAGTGTCACTTTAGGAAGTTCTCTTTGGCAGCTGTGCCTCCAGGGGATAGACAGGAGGGAGGGAAGCCAAGCAGGAAACTTTTACAATAGTTCAAGTGAGAAGAGATAGAGATCAGAACTAGGCTGCTGGCTGTGTGAGAATTCAAAGGTAAAAAAGATGAGAGATGAAGGCAGTGAAAGCCTAAGATTTGGCAGCAGATTGGGAAAATCTGTAGAGGGAGAGTGAGGAAGTGAGGATCAGGCCATCCCCAGGCATTTGTTATTGGCTGAGGAGAGAAAGACAGAGAGTGACAGAGTGAGGGGTCACAGCACAGAGCCTTGGCTCTCTGAGGTGGGGGACAAGCAAGTAAAGGAGGCTGAGAAGTAGCTCGACAAGCAGAAGAACAAGGAGAGAAGGCCCAGGAGGAAGGCGCAGATGGGGCTGACAGTGTGAGTGACTATCAGGACCGAGAAAGGGCTGGCTGCTATGGAGCTCTAGGTTATAGATGAGTGAAAGAAGTCAGACTGCAGAGGGGTGACCCATGAGGGAGATAAGAGATGTAGGTCATGAGTAGCAAGAACCTTTCTGGGGATTGGCAGTGAGAGAGAGGAGAGACATAGAAGGATGGTCTCTGAAGAGATGGGAAGATCAAACGAAAAGAGGGGGGCATATCTGTGCAAAGCAAAGAAGGGATGAGTGTCTAGGGAAAGACTGAAGAAAGCAGGGCCAGGGCAGAGATAAGTGAGGGAACAAAATGCTGCAGGAGACAGGAAAGAAAGAGCAACAGTTGGTCTGCTGAGAAGAGTTGCCTCTCATCAGAGTCTGGGGAAAAAAAAAAAGAATGGGTGATAGTTTCAAAGAGCTCAAGACGTGGAGAAGGGGAGGAATAAGAGTTCAGTGATGGAGAATGAGCCCTCAGCCAAGAGGAGAGGGAAGGGTTACAAGAGGCCATGTTCTTAAAACTTTGTGAAACCTACCACTGATCCAATCACTTATTACAGATTAGAGCTCTGTGAGGCTAAGAAACTCTCCCCTAACCTTCAGCCTGTAGAATGAAGGTCCACTCTGTTTCTATGTGGAAATCAATCAACATTTAAAAAGCACTTAATAGGTGCCAGGCCCTGGGAAAAGCACTGGGGTTACAAAAGGGTAAAAGGCAGTCCCTGCCCCCAAGGAGCTTACAATCTAACAGGAGAGAACAATGCCAATAATAATGTCCCACTTAGAAAACAACCTTCTTCAAAACAAGGTCTAGCAAAACTTTGCCATTCTTTATCCAATGCAAGAGCCACATTTCATTTAGAGCTCAAACTAAAGACTGGAATAGAAGAACAGCTAAGAAAGCCTTAGAGCTCCCATTATCTCCATTCAAGAGCTTTGGCCCTTTCATGCAACTGGCGGAAATACTGATGGGGGCAGGGGTCCGATGACCTTCTCCACTGCATGACACTGAAATACCCACCTTTCATTTTGGCTGTGGTTCATGTCAGCTATCAGCAGACATATGAGGTTCATCCCTTCGGGAATGCTCTGGTTCACACCATTCCTGAAGCTTTTCCAGCTCCCCATGAGTTTCTGTCACTTCATTAATTAAGGACAATACTTTTTCTTTCAGTTGTTGGCAAGGAGACATACAAACAACAGATACCATAACACTCTATTATTTGATAAACCCAAAGACCCCAGCTTCTGGGATAAGCACCCACTCTTAGACAAAAACTGCTGGGAAAACTGGAAAAGAGTATGGCAGAAAGTAGGCATAGAGCAAAATCTCATACCATATGCCAAAAAAAGTCAAAATGGGTTCATGATTTAGATATGAAGGCTGATACTGTAAGCAGACTGGGAGAGCAACGAAATAGTTTACCTGTCACATATATGGAGAACAAAAGAACTCATGACCAAACAGGAGATAGAGAACATTATGAAATGCAAAATGGATAACTTTGATTATATTTAATTGAAAAGTTTTGCACAAACAAAGCCAATGCAAGCAAGATTAGAAGCAAAATAGAAAACTGGGAAAGAATTTTTACAACCAGTGTCTCTGCTAAGGGCCTCGTTTCTAAAAAATACAGAGAATTAAGTCAAATTGATAAGAATATAAGTCATTCCCCAATTGATAAATGGTCAAAGGATATGAAAAGGCAGTTGCCAGACGAAGAAATAAAAGCCATCTATAGTAATATGAAAAAATGCTCTAAATCACTATTGATTAAAGAAATGCAAATCAAAACAACTCTGAGGTATCACATCACACCTATTAGATGGGCTAACAGGACAAAACAGGGAAATGGCAAACACTGGAGAAAATGTGGGAAAA
>NW_027556367.1:0-11929 GCF_003287225.1 Phascolarctos cinereus
TTTTTTTCTGGGGTGATATTTTCTGGGTTTTCAGAGGTTGATAGGGGAGAGTGAGAGGACTACCTTTTCACTCTGCCATCTTGGCTCCGGAAGTGGAAGTTACTATCTCTTTGTTGATGATTTTCATATCTACCTATCCTGCCTCAGTATCTCTGCTGACCTTCAATATCATATCTCTAATTGCCTTTCAGACATTTTGAACTAGTTGTTTAGTAGACTCTTAAACTCAATATGCCCAAAATGGAACAAATTGTCTTCTCTCCTAACTACTCCCTTTTCTACCTCCCCTATTAATTGTGGAGGCAACATTATCCTCCTACTCTCTCAGGCTCATTATCTAGCCATCTTGCATTCTCCACTCTCTTTAATCCCTCATATCAAATCTGTTTCCAGGGCCTATGAACTTCACCTTTGCAGCATCCCTTGCATATACCCTCTCCCTTCTCTCCTCTCACACCGTCAGACCCCTGGTGCAGGCCTTTATCACCCATTACCTGGATTATTGTAGTAGTCTGCTCATGGTTCTGCATGCCTCACATCTCTCTCCACTCCAAAACCATCCTTCATTTAGCCACTAAAGTGATTTTCCTAAAGTGCAGGTCTGACCATGTCATTCCCCTACTCAATAAACTCCAGTGGCTCCCTACTGCCTCCAAGAGCAAATAGAAGATGCTGCTCTGTTTTCCATTAAAAGTCTTTCATGACTAGCCCCCTCCTACCTTTCCAGTCTTCTTATACCTTATTCCCCAACATGTACTCTTTCATCCAGTGACACAACACTGACATCCTGGCTGTTTCATGAACAAGACACTCCATCTCTCAGCTCCAGCCATTTTCTTTGGCTGCCCTCATTTCATGGAATGCTCTCCTACCTCTGCTTTGAATACTGGCCTCCTTGACTTCCTTGAAGTCCTTACTAAAATGCTCCCTTCTACAGGAAACCTTCCTTAACCCCTCTTAATTCCAGTGATTTTCCTGTTTTAGTTACTTCCTGTTTATCCTGCATATAGCTTGCTTTGTATAAATTTGTTTGCATGTCATATCCTCCATTAGATTTAATTTCCTTGAGAGTAGGGTCTGTCTTTGCATCTATTTTTGTATCCCCAGTGCTCAGCACAGTGCCTGACATGTAATAAGCACTTAATAAAAGTGTATTGATTGATTGACATGAGAGACAAAATGGCATACAGGATAGATGGTCAGGTTCAGCATGAGTTAAGTCCCACCCTATATACATTCTGCTGTGATCCTAGGGAATATAGTTGATGTCTCACTTTCTTGGGTAACATTTCTTTAAGGCTATAAATTTCAGAATAGTTTCTGTGCTCCACTGGTGGAAGATGTTTCCTTATTGGGAGTTTGCTACACAGATGTATGTGTGTGTGTGTGTGTGTGTGTGTGTGTGTGTGTGTGTGTGTGTGTGTGTGTGTAGGTTGGGGAAATGTTACACTGAGGGAAATAGAAGGAAAGAAAGAGGAAGGAGAAAAAGGAGAGAGAAGGGTAATGATCACTATTTAACAAGTAGGATTCATGGGACAATTGTGCTACCTAAATTCTAGCTGTTACTTTGACAGGAAACTGCTGATGTCTGTGCTTGATTATACATATTTGAAAAGATCATATTGATGCCAAGGCAGAGTTAATGCTCTCTTACTTGGCCAAAATCTCTTTCTCACATGCTGAACACAATAGACCTAAGGCTGTTATCTTGCTGAAGGAATCACGTTTCATGGATATCACTCCAAAGGGGAGAATGGAGCAGTGTTAATGCGGTCATCACCATAGCGCTCTAGGATCACTGGCAAATGATGTTGGTCATTACCGCATTACCTACTGCTGTATTTATATTTTACTGAAAGAGAGAGGCTGCCTGTAACCAATAATAGGTGATCTGTGTAATTTAGATAACAGAAAAGCAGGAAAGGGCTTAGATAATTTACCATGAAAACATCTGGATACTTGAAAGGTGACCTACTTGAAGAAATAAATGCATATCTTTTGTGTGTGCGTGCGTCGTGTGTGTGTGTGTGTGTGTGTGTGTGTATGAGCATGTAGTTGGGAGAAAAATAAGAGTAAATGACTTACATTACTGTCTATATATTTGAGAGAATTTATTTCCTGTAAGTAGGATTCGATTAAGCATGATTTATTATTTTTGAAATTAAGCTTTAAGGGCCTCTCAGATATCCAGTGCAATAGTAGGCACTTAATGAATGCTTATGTTATTAGATTGCACTAAATATATTTTTTCTACCATACTCTACCACCATACCTCATTTTTTCAGTTAAAGTTAAGATGGGCAACTAGTGGCATAGTAGATAGAGTATTAGTCCTGGAGTCAAGAAGACTCATCTTCCTGAGTTCAAATCTGGCCTCAGACACTTAGTAGCTCTATGATCCTAGGCAAGACACTTAATCAAGTTTTGCCTCAGTTCCCTCATCTATAACATGAGCTGGAGAGAGAAATGGCAAACCATTTCAGTGTCTTTACCAAAACAAAACAAAACAAAAGGAGGTTACAAAAAATGAGACATGACTGAAATGATTGAATGACAACAAAAGTTAAGATAATAACTGGATTTAATTCAACTTTTAAAATATTTATTAAAAAACCTACTGAATGCAGATCACTCGCCAGAGGCTAGGGAAAATCCATTTTAGACCATATATCCTAATCTGCTTTGACTCACGCTATTACTTGAGTTCAGTGTGTGGAGGGTAGTCAGCTGATATTTTAATTCAAGTTTATTGGAGCAGGCAGGAACCACAAACCAAGTGTAGTATATTAAAAAGAGAAAAACCTTTTTTGTTTTTTGGTGGGGTTAGCCCTGTGAGCTCATCAGCATAGCATAGAAACTCTGTCCCCTGAAGCAGATCAGAAACTCATCCTAAATTCAGAGTTTTTGAGTTTTCTGTGGGCGCAAAGCACTTAAATGCTTTGGCCATCGTGATGTAATTAATTAGACATGAAACTGTGAAGCCAAATATTCATAGCCTAAAAGATGTTCTTCTATCCACTATGCCACAATATTTCTTAGAAGAAGAAAAATAACATGAGAATCAAGTAAAGAATATTTACTTACCTGTCCCTTCCACCACCCCGATACTCAAATGGGTACAGTCTTCCACATAGCCACAGGCTGATGAGGAAAAGAAAATATATATATGAAAGATTCATTGTAGTGTGATGGAATGGACGTTGTATTTGGAATCAAAAGACCTTAGGTTGAATCCTGACTTTGCCACTTACTCATTAGGGACATTTCATTTAATCTGTTTTTGCCTCAGTTTCCTCATGAAAAAAAAAATAAAAGAAAAGATTGGATTGGAATGGACTCTAAGGTACTTTGCAGTTCCAAATATATGATCCTATATTCTTACAGCACACTCCAAGGTGAAGACTGTTTTAATCTCATAGCTATCTACTTTATATCTTGGTTGGAAAACTCCATCTTCCTTATTCTCAAGTTAAACTTTCCCTGCCTTCTTAGAGTGACTCAGTGATGTTTTTCAAATGTCCCACCTCTATTGTTTTCAGGCCCTCCCTTCTCCTTCTATGATAAGATGCTGTAACTGCTATCTTTTGAAGTTCTACTTTGTGCTACTTTTCCCTGTCCTTCTCAGCTACTCCACCACTAACAGGCTTCTTTTGGGGTTGCTACTGCTTTGGGGAAGTACCATCACTCAGTAGACTAGCAGATACATTTTAGTTCTACCATTAAATAGCTTCACAATCTCACCTCAGTTGAAGCACTAAAAGGGTCACTTAAGAAGCTGTAAGACTGGGGAAGCTAGATGCATAGTGGATAGAGCACTGGCCCTGGATCCAGGAAGAACTGAGTTTAAATCTGGCCTTAGACACTTGACAATTACTAGCTGTGTGACCCTGAGCAAGTCACTTCACCTCATTACCTGGGGAAAAAAAAGAAGCTGTAAGACTGACTTACCTGTCCCAGCAGATGTTTCATAGGCTTCAGTTCTAGCTAAGTTAGTGTGAGTGCCTTTCTTTTACTTCCTCCCCTCCACAGGTTGCAGCAAAGTTCTCCTCCTATCCCTATGCCAACATGTCCAGCACTTCTTGCTGAATTCATCTTAGATGAGAAAGAAATACTTATAGCCATTTTATTTTGTTCAGCGAAGCTCCCGTCATGCTCCTCAGTAGCTAACGCCAAATCAAGCAAATGACCTTGAAGATCTAATAAGCCATAAAAAAAAAGAAAGAAACATGAGAAAGGAAAGGAAGGGGTGAGCACCTCTGTTGGCTTCTGCCAACATAGTAAAGGTTTCTGTTGCTTTTATATGTAAATAATTGTAGTCTATAGGGCAGCTATGGGGTGCAATAGATAGAGAGCCAGGCCTGGAGTCAGGAAGACCTGAATTCAAGTCTGGCCTCAGACACTTACTAGCTGTGTGTCCTTGGGCAAGTCACTTAATCCTTTTGCCTCAGTTTCCTCATTGGTAAAATGATCTGGAAAAGGAAATGGCAAACCACTGCATTATCTTTGCCAAGAAAACCTCAGATGGGGTCACGTAGAGTCATACATAATTGAAACGATTAAACAATAACAACAAACTGTAGTTCATAATTATACATATATCCCCAGTACATAGCATAGTGCCAGGTACATAGTCGGTATTTAGTAAATGTTTATTAACTGACTAAATTTTAAAAAAGCAACCAAAGAAAATAGCTTGAAGGAAAACGAGTACTAACAAGGAAGACCTGAAAGGCTTTATCAGATAAAATTGCACCAAATCAGACCACCAATGCAGACTAAGATCTATTTTTGCCTAATTATTCTTCAAAATATTCTTCAAAAAATCACCTGATAATTATTCATCATTCTTTTCTGGATAAAAACTGGAAGTTGGGTAAATCCAAATTTATTTCAATACCCTTTCCTGTTTCTTTATTATTATCCCCTTAATATTCCAAATAATTAAAGAGTTTAAGCAATTATATGATGAATGAGTCCAATGCTGGGGTTTCAACAAGTTGGGATCTAGTTCTAGTTTTTCTTGAACTGGCTGCATAATGTGGAATACATCATTTAACATCTCTGGAACTCAGTTTTCTCATCTTAAGAAATGGAAAGTGATATATATTATTTCTAAGGTCTCTTCTAGCTCTAAAATCTGTGATTATCCCCCTAAATCATCTAGTGACATAAATACACAAACACACATGCACATTCACTTCTGTCTCTGTCCCTCTCTGTCTCTCTGTCTCTCTATCTCTCTGTGTCTATCTATTTTTGATCATGATAGGTATTTACTAAGTAGTTGTTGATAATGATACCATATGTATACCATTAAACTATGCTTCCTGATCTAATTCAAAATTAACCTAAAGATAGTTACCATTCAGAAGAACATATTACAAACCCCAAACATCTGAACAAAATGAATGTGTTATGCTCTTGTGTCCCTATGGTCTTCACTTTTCCCCCTCAAATGCTGTAAATCTTTGTTGTGCAACTTCCAAAAGGTCACAATCTAAGAATGATACCACTGAGAACTAGGTAAGTAATTGGTTTATAGTTCAGCCACAGTATTCTCAGAAATGGAAATGGATAGCCACAGTGATTTAAAGCTCTGTTTTCACTGTCTTTCCTTTCCTCTTCCTCCCTAAAGCTGTCCTTTAATATTCTTTGTGAACCCTTTGCACCCCGGCTTCAAACGGGACTCCATAATACCGTGCCATGATGACTGCATTCTCCTCCTGCCACTTTTTTAACCTATGAAAATACTGTATCAGTAAACTGTGAAGACAATATCAGAGAAAAAGAATTTAGTTGGTGGCTTGTGAAGGGTCAACTATTCTGCCAGGTTATTTAGCTGCTTCTGTTCTATTCTATAAGAGCAGACCATTTGATCTAAACAGGTATACCTGACATTGCAGTCAAGGATGGCTTATGCAGAATTGGTTCCTGAGAGAGGACCATATTTTAAACTTTCTAGCATCCCAGGGAAGCATATCCTTTGAATTTTGATACTCAACACTGTGTGTTACACATAGTTCAAGCTTCTGGGGAACAGAGAAGTAGAATGGAAGCTAGACCTGAAGACCCAGTCATTTTGTCACAGTAGAAAATTCATTATATTTGGAGGCAGAAGAGGTTGTTCAAATCCCACCGATGGCAATTGCTACGTATGTGATCTTGTACGTGCCACCCTAAATTTTTCATGATGTATCTAAATCTATAATTCTGTGATGCTACAATATATAGAGGCTACAAGAACTAGCCTTGAAACAGCACTCCTGGGCTCAGCTTAAGCTGAAAAAGTCAAGAAGTTTAGAAGTCTCTCTGAAGACTTCTAGGTCCCAGAATCTGGAGATACTCAGACCTTTAGCTCTCTGTTCTTTTGCAGGACTCTGAAAATGCCCAGTTGTCCAAAAATATTTTCCCAACAACTTAACCAGAATGAACTTCTAATTTTATTCCTTTGTTTATCAAGTATCGCCTTTAGAAATGCAGGTAGCTTTAAAATGTTTAAAGAAGATGAAAGTTTATATGATAGCTAGAGCCCAAGAAGAAAGAGAACCTCATGAGCTTATTTGATCAATTCTTTACTCTAGGGGATATCAGATCATAGGGTAGAGAGAAAGTGGGCAGGGAAAGATGATTTCTTAATCTCAAAATATGAGTTTTCTGGTTTCTTGGAGTCATAAAGGAAGTCCAAATTACCTAGCATTTCCATCATGCCTGAATCATCTCCCATGTAAACCCTGATACATAAATCCACAGGATAAGTTTCTTCCCTTCTCCAGTCCTAAGTTCAGATTTCTCTATCTCACAAATACCTAAGGGGGTTGACTTCTTAGAGATCCAAGAAAATATTGTGAGGAAGGTAAAAGCTTATATTAAAATTATGGAGGAAGGTTTTGGTAGAACATGTGTACAGCTTAATGGAAATATTTCTGCCAACTAATAATCATTTTATTGAGAGGAACTAATTGAACAAAAACACTGACTCACTCGACATGCAGCAAACACCAATCAGTGAGTCAATTTACTGCCTCATCAACCCTTTCTTTTCATTTTCATTATACCCCTTTAAATTTTGGCTGTCTAAAACTCTCGGGGCCCCTTTTATTGAGTAATCATTTGACACTGGAGTGAAAAGACACTATTTAAAATGAAGGGAGCCTCTTGTGCCCATTAATTTGGCAAAGATTATTAAAAATGGCAACAGTGAATGTTGGAGGGTTGTACTGAGAGACACTTCAATATACCATTTTTGGAGTTGTGAATTGGTCCAACCATTCTGGAAAACTATTTGTAATTATGAAAGAAAAATCAATAAGCTCTCCATATCCTTTCATGAGCCATGCAACTACTTTTCATATGTACCAAAAAAAAATGAATGCCAAAAATAAACGTCCTAAAGATAACAACAGCACTTTAATCTTAAAAAAAATATCTTTGCCGTTGTGAAAATGGCTAAATAAGTTTGGTACATGGATTAAATGACATAAGCAGATTAATATAGCATTTGCAAGTTATTTCAAGGTTTGCAGAGCATTTTATGTTTTCATTTGATCTTCATAACAACCCTGCCTCTGGAGTAGGTACTACTATCATCCTCATTTCATAGATGGAGAAACTGAGGCTGAGAAAGGTTAAGTGACTTGGCCAGGGCCACCATTTAAATCTGTATTCTAACTCAAGCCTTCTTGACGCTAAGCCCTATCTACTAAACCATTCAGCTGTCACTTAAGGAGTGATGAATATGAGAAATTCAGAGAACAATGGGAAGACTGTGACAGACAGGGATCTTCAGGTGATGGAAAGGAAATGGCAGTAGGATATGGTCCCTAGCCTTCGGGGAGTTGTCCAGACTTCATTCCTCAGCAGCATTCTAAAGCAGCGTATATCTAGAACTATGACTCCAAGTTACCCTTGAAAGTCGACTTTCCACGGAGGAGTTGGTTGTATATCTTTCAAAATCCCACAAGCGTCTCCTACTTAAGCTGAGAAAGAAGCTGTTAATGGAGTTTAAAAGGTTAGCTTCATTAACTAAAAATAAGCTTTAAAAGAGTGGCCCTCCTTCACAGAAGAGCATTTGCAATGCAGACATCATCACTGAAATGAAATGAAAGACAAATTACTCTTCTTGTTTTCCTCTTCTCCTGTTTTTGTTTGTAAAGAACTCGAGCTTCACAGTCCTCAGTGGAGCCTGATTAGACAACAGGGCCCTTTTAATGTTCTAAGGTGAAGTCAGATCAATTTCCTGAGCCCTTTCTGCCATGGTAAATCATTTATTGGGACAAATGTTTTACAAAGCCTGGCAAGAAGAAAACTTCATAAAAAATGAATATTGAAAAGTAGATCATGCCAGCTCCCAACAATTGGTGAGGCTTCATTGGTTCTAAAACTCTCTATAGCATCAAAGCAGCTAGACCATTCCTTCTTATTGAACCTTATTGTGGCCAGTTGAACTCAATTAGCATGTGGCAATACCGAGTACCCGTGGATGCATTATTCTCTTTAGCATCAGTTGTTTTCCTCTCTTCCGTGGACTGAGACTGCACCTTTACTCCCAACCAACCCATCTCACAAATGTATGCCATTAGTTAAAGTTGGCAGTGAGCCAGAGAGTGTGGCTGGGTCAGCAAAGAGCCATCCCCACTACTGGGAACCCTCAAAGCCCATGCTCTGATGATGGGGTCAATAGCAATATCATCCTTCATTCACAGTGGCACTTTGTCTTGTGTGTTATTCACAAAGTCTTTTGCAGTCATTTATTTTGACTGTTTTTTTACAATTTTCTTCAGAAAAATTCTCCCCATTTTACAAACTTAGTAGCTCAGACTTCTTCCCTTCTGGAAAATTCTGACTTGCACATAGTTCGTTAGTGAATTCTCTTGCCCTTCTTTTCTATTTGCTTCTCTTACTCCTTAGGTCACTATAATATAGCTCATTTTTTTTCTTTCTTTACCCCCCAAAAGAGCAAAATAAATTACAAGAAGTGATTTTTTAAATTGAAACCTATCTTGAAAGCTCTATCCCTTGGGCTAAAAATTAAAAATCTCACTGTATCTCAACTACTTAGATCACAGCCTTGGATATAATTTTCATCATACCTACCATGGGCCACACGGATATAGTAGGTCAGAAAGAGCAGTATTAATACACAGAATTTAGCTCTGATTCTATGGCAGAGGCTGGTTGCTCTCAGTCCGTTTTCATGAAGCTTTCTAGGTGTGGTTTAAGATCATAACTAGGAGGGCAGAGGCCTACAAGCATATCCTGCCCCTAATTGAGACAGGGATAAAGGGGCTAGGATTACTTTGCAGTCTCTCTGGAACCACTCAGTTTTTTTCAAAGCCATAGAATTTATTGAATGTCAAATAAATACACTAGACAAGCAGGAGACTATATTCATTTTTTTCTTTGGATGATGCTGATTTTAATGGTTGCTTTGTCATTCAGCTGGTTTTAGTTAAGTTCCTTAAAAATGTTTTGGACCATTTGTTGATTTTCTGATGGCATCCCATGGAGAGCAAAACAAATGCAGAATATTTCTAATTCTCATTCCATCCTGAAAACGTGAAAACATTTGGTATATAGTTGTTCAGAACCAATTTTCAAGTCTCTGGTTTTCCCCCCAGATCCTTCCCCCATTTTAACCCTTGGGTTCTTGTGCCTGGTATAATGAGAAGCAGCCTGATACACTAGTTAGATTTCTGGCCCTGGAGTCAGTAAACTGGGGTTTAAACTCTGCCTAATGGCTGTGTGGTCATGACCAAGACACTTTACTACCCATAGCCTTTGCTACCTCATCTGTAAAATGGAATAACAGTATAGATAAAGCCTGTCTCTCAGGATTTATAGATTTAGAGCCCAAACAGACCTCAGAGATTATTCATTTTACTCCCTCCTTTTTATTGATGAGAAAACTGAGGCACCAAGGGAGCATTTGACAATTTTAAAAATGCTAAGTGAACTTGAATTATTCTCTTCTCAAAATAGTGCATTTGACTTATTTGGTAATCTCTGGGTCTAGTGTCTCAGCATCCTAAGCATAATCTGGGCCCATCTCCTTTTGGCACTCCTAGTTCACTTCTCTGCCCCTGTGCCCAGGAGGATATCTTTCTCAACATCCTCTCTGTATGTTCCTCTCATTCCCACCTATACAATTTTGCTTGTTTCTCTTCATCTTTCCAGAAAACTATCATCCTCTTCTCTTTCTCCTCCAATCCTTGAAGGGTACTTTTGAAATCCCACATTCTAATTGGAAATTTTCCTGATAATGCTAACCATCATTAATTTATCCCTTTCCTGACAAGCGCATTACTCTTATTGTTTGTACCATATATCTAGTATATAGTTATATTAAATGTTAACACTGTAATTTATTGTCTTAGAATGTGTTCATGTGCATATGGCTATTTCTCATAGCAACATTTATAGACTTAATCAATCAATAAACATTTTTAAGCCCACACTAAGTTTGAATTTAGGGGCGACTGAGTGGCACAGTGGATAAAGCCCCGTTCCAGTAGTCAGGATGACTGAGTACAAATCTGTAGTCAGATAATTACTATCTGTGTGGTCCTCTCCAAATGACTTAACCTCTGTTTGCCTTCATTTCCTCAACTGCAAAATGGGGATAATAATAGCACCTACCTCTCATAGTTATTCTGAGGACTAAATGAGATTATAATTATAAAGGACTTAGCAAGAGCTTAGCAGATAGTGGGTGCTATGTAAATGTTTATTTCCCCTCCCCATGTGCCAGGCACTCTGCTAAGCACTAGAGATGCAAAGGAAAACCTAAATCAAAAATGGACATTAACCTCAATGGATTTGTATTCTAATTGGGGAGACAAAATATTAAATCACAGAATGTTGGATCTGGAAAGGTTCTTAATACCATATGACTGCAAACTCCTTGAGCCACCCTAATGAATAGCAAAAACACCTTCAAAGACAACAATCTTTATCAGCACAGACCTTTAAAGTTTCCACACACGTTGTCTCATTTGATTGCTCACATGGGAGGTATTAGGGAGTCATTAAAGCTTATGGGGGTAGGGGGGACACATCATGAGAGCTATCCTTGAGGAAAAAAGAAATCATCTTAGCAGCTAACAATGATTATTTACAACAAAGGCTCATGAGATACACTAAGCACTAGCTACATTTAGCGTTTCTTATTTCTTTTTTAAATAGGTGGGGGTAGAGAATAGTCTCTGGGGTCCAGTGATTGATGAACCAAACTAATTATCATATATATACATATATATGTATATGTATATGTACATGCATATGTATATGCATATGCATATGTATATGTATGTATATGCATATGTATATTGTATATGTATATGTATATGTATATGTATATGTATATGTATATGTATATGTATATGTATATGTATATGTATATGTATATTGTATGTGTATGTGTTATATGTATATGTATATGTGTATGGTATGTATGTGTATATGTATATGTGTATGTATGTTGTATGTGTATTTGTATGTGTATGTGTATGTATATGTGTATGATATTGTATATGTATATGATATGTGTATGTGTATGTGTATATGTATATGTATATGTGTATGTGTATGTATGTGTATATGTATATGTGTATGTGTATGTGTATGTGTATGTGTATTGTGTATATGTATATGTGTATGTGTATGTATATGGTATGTATATGTATATGTATATGTATATGTATATGTATATGTATATGTATGTGTATGTGTTATGTGTATGTGTTATATTATATGTATATGTTATATGTGTATGTATGTGTATGTGTATGTGTATGTGTATGTGTATTGTATGTGTATGTATATGTATATGTGTATGTGTATGTGTATGTGTATGTGTATGTGTATGTGTATGTGTATGTTGTATGTGTATGTATATGTATGTGTATGTGTATGTGTATGTATATGTGTATGT
>NW_027556368.1:0-54737 GCF_003287225.1 Phascolarctos cinereus
TCAGGGTGAGGACAGTAAGCTGAATAACACCTTGAGCAAAGCTCTTGTGCCCTTTCCTTTGCCAACCTTAGCACGTGCATCAGGTTCTTCTCAGGAAGAGGGGTTCTTCCACAGCTTGCTGAGATCATTCTCAAGGACAACTTTAAGATCTTCTCCCTGATGCCAAAGGTATGAAGGGGAAGAAAATGGGGCAAGCAACCAAATGAAATTGCCTGTAGAAATGATTCCAGAAATAGAGGAGATCAGGAGTCCTGGAATGCCTTTATCAAAAGTCTCAGTGACTGGTCCCTGCCCACTGACCGTTAGGAAAAAGAAAGCAGAGCCAGAAGAAATGTGGCTTACAATAAAAACTCCTGAAAGCCCAAGTACTCCTCTCAGTTACCCATGATTGAAAGGGAGATGTGTATTGAAGAAATGGCCAGGGATCTCTCTACCTCTCTGTTTCTCTCCCTCTCCTCTCTGTCTCTCCTCTCTCTCTCTCTCTCTCTCTCTCTCTCTCTCTCTGTCTCTCTCCCTCCCTCTCTCTTCTTCTTCTTCTTCTTCTTCTCTCTCTCTCTCACACACACACACACACACACACACACACACAGGCACACACTCAACCCCAATGCAATCTTTTCTTAAAGATTTTTAAATGAGAGAAATCATTTGTAATTGGGAGGTAAGGAAAGGGTGCTCTATAGTGTTATGACCAACAGTTGACTTACTTTCTAAGGAGAGAGATGGAATAGCCATGGTCAAAACAGGGTTGGAACATAAACTCACGTGTCAAATCTCATGGAAAATGTGGGTGAAAAATACGGACTTTTCTCATTGATGAGTATTCCTATTCTCTCAATGTTGACACATATATGCACTCACCTATTCTCTATAGTCATACATATTTGTAATGATATTCTCTCTCTAGATTCTTGTATATGAATACTGCAGTATTATCTACGTCTCTTCATACAGTAATACTCATCTATGCTTTCTTTAGATCCATACACACACATATGTACACCTCTCTTCTCTATTCATGCATGTGAGCCATCATAAATTGAGAAGATATATTCCTCTTTATGTACTTCTCTATCTGTCAGTATTATGTATGATTACTCACACATCTTTCTCCATTTATTGACATAAAAGTATGCATATATTCTCTATATTTACATAAATGAGTCCTCACATATTCTCTCCCTCTCACTCTCTCTCTCTCCCTCTCCCTCTGTGTGTGTGTATATATATATATATATATATATATATATATATATATATATATATATATATATATATATACTCATTTTTTTATATGCTCACATGTTTCTCCTTTGACCAACAAGTTTCATGGGCGGAAGATCTCTCAGAAAACACTCCCCAGAAACACCTTCCTCCCTAAATTGGGATTGGTGTAGGTTACACAGAGAGTTACCAGGACCAGCCAGATACCAGGATTACCAGGAGCAGAGCTGATTGTCGGTGACGTCAACTATCACCTTTGTGAGGCACGAGCCCACCTCGCCACCTGGCACCGCAGCTCCACTCCCCTCCACAACCGCTTCCCGCTGGGACTCGGGTGCAGCTCTCACCGCCTGCCCATCCTCTGGTTTGGCTATCCCTCCCCTGAGCCAGGGGCTCTACTGGGTTCATTTTAGCTGCCCCACCACCTAATAAAACCCCAGCTAAGAGAACCTGACTATTCTCTTGTGCTCCATGTGGCTTACCTGACTGAAATCCTTGCATGTGCCCCGCAGGCAGAGAGGAAGAAGCAGAACTGGACAAGTGTCCATGGCACAATCTATCCATCTCTTTCTTCATCCCATGTACCCCTGATAAAAACCCATTTGTTTGTATCTTCATATACTCAAGTCTTACTATACTTTTTCTTCATGTTCATAATATTGAAGAACTCATATATTCTCTTTCTATATTAGTACAGAGGAATACTCATGTATTCTCTCTATACTCATATGAAAGACTCCTTGTAGAGCCTCTGATATAGGTACACATATATTGTCTAGGTGGTTCAGTGGATAGAGTGTCTGGTCTGGTCTCAGCAACACCTGAATTGAAATGCAGTTTCAGTTGTCACCCAGGGCTATGTGACCTTGTACAAGTCACTTCACCCTGTTTGCCTCAGTCTGCGTCTGTGTAAAATGACCTGGAGGGGGAGATGGCAAACCACTCCAGAATCTCTGCCATGAGAGCCTCAAAATGCTCTACAAAGTGTCACAAATGAGTGAAAAAAACTGAATGATTCTTCTCTATTTTTTTCTTCATTCAAGTATGAGCCCTTTTTCTCTCTATATGTAAACAAGTGTTCCACGGTTCCCTGTCTGTGAAGATGTGGATTCATATATGATGAGAAAGAATATAATGACACCTACAAGAACATATACATATATAGAGAGAAAATGAATACTCATACATTATATATATATATATATATATATATATATATATATATATATATATATATATATAGATAGAGAGAGAGAGAGAGAGAGAGAGAGAGAGAGAGAGAGAGAGAGAGAGAGAGAGAGGAAGAATACGTGAGGATTCACTTAGGCAAATATAGGGAATATATGCATACTTATATGTCAATAAATGGAGAAAGATGTATGAATACTCATACATAATACTGAGAGATAGACAGGTACATACATGGGAATATATCTTCTCTATATATGATTGCTCACATATATGAATAGAGAACAGAGGAGTATGTATCTGTGTGTATGGATCTAAAGAAAGGATACATAGGGGGTCAGAGCCAAGATGGTGGAGTGAAAGCAGTGACTTCCTTAAGCTCTCCTCCAAACCCCTCCATATACTCATAAAAAATGGCTCTAAACAAATTCTGAAGCAGCACAACCCACAAAAAGACAGAGTGAAATAAATTTCCAGTCCAAGACAACCAGGATCATCGATCAGAAAGGTATATCGCACTGGGCTTGGAGCACAGCACAGTGCAGTGAGGGAACGCAGGCCACAGGAAACGTGGAGCAGGCCTCAGAGGACTGAATCGCGAGCAGCTGTGGAGGTTCCCAGACTCCTCAGTCCTCGAATGCCAAAGACAACTTAGAAGGTCAGTGGGAAAAGTCTGTTTCTGTCGGTGCTGACAAAGGAAGCCAGGGTTTCAGCTCCATTCCCCAAGAGCGTGGCTTTGGCTGGGGTGCAGCTGCTTCCTGAGCTTCCAGCCCACAGACTGAGGGGGAATCCAGTGGCTGATCAGAGAGGAATTGCAGGGATCTCTTTGCCAGTGCTGAGGCAGGAATATCTTGCTTTGCCCGTGTTTGGATCTGGGCCACAGTTCTGGGTGGCAGTGCTAGGGTGAGGAGGAGCACTGGCGTGGTGGAGCTTGTAGTGGCTGTAGAGAGGAACCCCTCCTCACAGTTACAGGACAGAAAGGAGTACTTGTAGTCACAGGCCAGGAAAGGAGTAAACCCCTCGCCCCTTATCATACCACCTTGGAAGAACTGAAAATTTACAGGTCCCTACAAGTATCTCTGAAAACAGGTGTACAAACCCCCCGAAGCTTGGGACAGTACATTCTCCACATTGGAAGCAGATTCGTACCTTAACAAAGAGTTTAAATCTCAAGTAACTGGCCTGGATCGTGAGCAAGCAGCTCAAAAAGATTCAGACTATATTATTTTACGTTGGTGAAAAAGAAGATCAATATACAACCAGAAAAAGACAACAAAATCAAAGCTCCTACATCCAAAGCCTCCAAGAAAAATATGAATCAGTCCCAGGACTTGGAAGAGCTCAAAAGGGATTTTGAGAAGCAAGTAAGAGAAGTACAGGAAAAATTGGGAAGAGAAATGAGAGTGATGCAAGAAAATCATGAAAAACAAGTCAACAACTTGCTAAAGGAGAACCAAAAAAAATACTGAAGAAAATAACACCTTAAAAAATAGCCTAACCCAAATGGCAAAAGACATCCAAAAAGCCAATGAGGAGAAAAAATGCCCTAAAAAGTAAAATTGGCCAAATGGAGAAGGAAGTCCAAAAGATTACTGAAGAAAATACTTCCTTAAAAATTAGAAGAGAGCAATTGGAAGCTAGTGACTTTATGAGAAATCAAGACACAGTAGAACAAATTCAAAGGAATGAAAAATTAGAAAACAATGTGAAATATCTCTTTGCAAAAACAACTGACCTGGAAAATAGATCCATGAGTGCATATGTAAAAATTATTGGACTATCTGAAAGCCATCATCAAAAAAAAGAGTCTAGACATCATCTTTCAAGAAATTATCAAGGAAAACTGCTCTAATGTAGTAGAACCAGAGGGCAAAATAGAAATTGAAAGAATCCAGAGATCTCCTCCTGAAAGAGATCCCGAAAGGAAAACTCCTAGGAATATTATAGCTAAATTCCAGAGTTCCCAGGTGAAGGAGAAAATATTACAAGCTGCCGGAAGGAAACAATTCAAGTACTGTGGAAACACAATCAGGATAACACAAGATTTAGCAGCTTCTACATTAAAGAACTGCAGGGCATGGAATATAATATTCCGAATGGCAAAGGAGATAGGATTACAACCAAGGATCACCTACCCCGCAAAACTGAGTATAATCCTTCAGGGGAAAAATGGTCATACAGTGAAATAGAGGACTTTCAAGCATTCCTGATGAAGAGACCAAAGCTGAATAGAAAATTTGACTTTCAAATACAGGACTCAAGTGGAACATGAAGAATTAAACAGGAAAGAGAAATCATAAGAGTCTTATTAAGATTGAACTGTTTACATTCCTGCATGGAAAGATGATATTTATAACTCATGAGACCTTTGTCAGTATTAGGGTAGTTGGAGGAAAAAAAATATATGTATTTATATGTAGATAGATAGATAGATAGATAGATAGATAGATAGAGAGATAGAGAGCACAGGGTGAGTTGAAGATTAAGGGGTCATATCTGGAGAATAAAATTAAGGGTTGAGAGAGGATGATACTCGGAGAAGAAGAAAGGGAGAGGTAGAATGGGGTAAATTATCTCATAAAAAACAGAAAAGAAAAGTCTCTCACAGTGGAGGGGAAATGAGGGAAGGTGAGAGGGAATGAGTGAATCTTATTCTCATAGGATTTGGCTTAAGGAGGGAATAACATACACATTCAATTGGGTATGGAAATCTGTCTTACCCTACAGGAAAATAGGGGGAGAAGGGGAGAAGAGAGCAGGGGGATGATAGAGAGGAGAACAGATTGGGAAAGGGGGTAATCAGAAGTAAATACTTCTGAGGAGGGACAGGGTATAAGAAGGAATAGAATAAATGGGAGGGCAGGATAGGATTAAAGGAAATAGAGTTAGTTTTTCACAACATGTCTACTATGGACGTGTTTTGCATAACTGCACATGTACAACCTATATTGAGTTGCTTGCGTTTTCAATGAGGGTTGGTGGGGAGATAGGAAGAGAGAAAATTTGAAACCTAAAGTTTTAAAAACATATCTTTAAAAAAATGTTTTCACATGCTACTGGGAAATAAGAAATACAGGAAATGGGGCACAGAAGTCTATCCTGCCCTACAGGAAAATGGAAAGGGAAGGGGATAAGAGAAAGGGAGAGAGATAGAAGAGAGGACAGAATAGGGGAAGGGATATTCAGAATGCATGCCATCTTGGGGTGGGGGTGGAGGGAGATGAGGCGAAAGTTTGGAACTCAAAAACTTGTGTAAGTGAATGTTGAAAACTAAAAATAAATAAATTTATATTAAAAAAAGAAAGGATATATGAGTATTGCTGTATGAAGAGACTTAGATAATACTGGAGTATTCATATAAATGAATATAGAGAGGGAATATCAGCACAAATATATATGACTACAGAGAATAGATGAGTACTCATATGTTTCAACACTGAGAGAATATGAAAACTCATCCATAAGAAAAGTCTCCATTTCTCACCCACATTTTCTGTGAGATTTGGTAAATGACTTTATGTTCCAAACCTGTTTTGCCCATGGCTATCCCATCTCTCTCCTTAGAAAGTAAGTCAAATGTTGGGCACAACACTATAGAGCACCCTTTCTTCACCTCCCAATTACGAATGATTTCTCCCACTTAAAATTCTCTATGAAATGATTGCATTCGGGTCGAGTGTGTGCTTATCTGTGTGTGTGTGTGTGTGTGTGTGTGTGTGTGTAGAGAGAGAGAGAGAGAGAGAGAGAGAGAGAGAGAGAGAGAGAGAGACAGACAGACAGACAGACAGACAGGAAGAGCGAGAGAAAGAGAGAGAGATCCCTGGCCCTTTCTTCAATACACATACCCCTTTCAATCATGAATCACAAGGTGGAATAGGTCAGCTTGGAGGAGTTTTTAGGGCTCTTCAGGCTGTTTGCAGTAGGAGACAATCTTAGTGATAGATGTCCATGAGGCTCATCTATGCAGAATGGGGGAGAAGCTCTCTTTCCCTTGTGGACAGAACCCCTTTGAGCTGTCCATGTTGGGAAATGCAGGAGCACATGAGCTCTGGACAAGGGGTTATTTGGACTTTCTTTCCCACTCTGATTCTCAGAGCCCCCTTCTGCAGCCGAATCAGGTCCCTTTGCACAGCTGAAAATTTGGATCTGCACCTTCCATGACATCAATGTAAGCTCAACTGCCATGAACACCACCCTCTCCAAGCTGTTCTTTCTTGTTCCCTACCTCTAAAAGGCTTGCATCTTTTCGTAAAGTTGTGACTACTACTACCATATTCTTCATATCCAAGTCACTCATCACTGAGTGACTGAATGTCCCGTTTTGTAACCCTACATATACAAGATTATATTTATATATGAATATATCATCCAATAAGTAGGAAATACCTTGTATATTTCATTTACATATATTCTCTATCTTCATGTATATGTATTCACATACAAGACTACAGAGCTTCTCTCCTATAAAGTATGAATTCATATGTTCACTGAGGACCTTGCGTAAGCTAACACTTCTAAGTCTCAGGAAAATGTTCAAGTAGGGCTCTGAGTGAAGCAGGTAGGTGTCATCCCTTTGTTTCTCAAATGGAAGAAACTCATTCAGGGAAGGCATGGGACTTTTCTCAGGCTCACTCTGTTAACTGTGTATACCAGGCTGACCAAAAGTTGGGGAGAGTTCAGTTTGCTTTTCACTTAACCTCACAGACATAATTGAAGACTGCCCAAACCCCTAGCTCTTTGGGTAATCTGCCCAGAAGCTTCTGGGGAGTGCCTTTCCTTCAAGGACCCTCCACCTCTGAAGTTTGGCTGTCAGAGGAGGAAGAGGCCAAGATGGAAACCAGCTAGCTTGGCCAGCAAGGCAGACCTGGCCTTAAGGCCGAGGTCTGCCCTTACTGGCTCTGTGACCTTGGTCATGTCACTGTCCTCCTCTTGAACTTACCTTCCCTTCTCTCAAATGAGGAGGTTGAATCAGATGACTTCTGAAGTCTTCAACTTATTCTAACCTATAAGTCCATTCTGACTCCTCCATCATATCCATACCCCACTCCATTCTAGCAATATAACCTTCCCAACACAAAAAAAACCCTGCTAGTCTAATGCTTTCTTTTGCGGCAGCCCCCAATCAGCAACAGCTGTCTTATTCTAACCCTAAAATCTGGAATAAAATGCATGGTTCTTCATGGACCTGCCTCCTGAACCAGAGGTGCTGCCCCCCCATCCCATCTCACATGGACTGTCACACATCAGAGCCCCGAGGGGTGGAAGGCCAAGGTCCTGTAGGGTCCAGCTGGGTACCATTTCCCTACCATGGGCAGCAGTCCTGTGGCGTGGGGCTTATGTATGTTGGCCCCTTATCTCCCACACTCAGATGGGCTTTGGGTCAGTCCCCTGGCCTCTCTTGCCTCTCAGATATCCACTGCCAACCCTCGGGATGCTCAGGGAGCCACCAGCCAAGAGGAGCTGACTCTGCGCAATGTGGACATCCCCCTTTCCCTCCCTCTCTGATGACCGCTGACGGCTGGTGATGTCAGTGCCTACCTTGGTAAGGCAGGAGTCTCTCTCCTGCTGACCCTGCTCCTTCCTCCACTGGTTCCCACCTCACATCCTTCCCTCTCCTAAACACCCTCTCTGACTCATTTCTTCCTTCCCTGAAGACCTCCCCGGGCTTATTTTCTCCTCCCCCGCTGCTGCAAGTGGCTTGAGCTGCCACCAAGATTACTTGACTGTTTCTGTTCCAGCCTGGCACGAAGGGAGAGGACCCAAGAGACCAGGACTGATGCACAGCGACCCTCTGCTGTCTGCCCAGAAGGCCCTCTATCCCTCTCTTCAACACCACGAGGTTTTTTGTATTTTTATTCATGAGTGCTCAAAGTTTTCCTCTGCATATTTGCACAAGAGAGGAATCTTCCATTCTCTTTCTCTATTCCTCTTTATGAGTACTGAATGTCCCGTTTTGTAATCTTACATATATAGGACTATATATATATATATATATATATATATATATATATATATATATATATATATATATATATATATATATATATATATATATATATATATGATTATATCACCCAAGATATGGGAAATAACTTATATATTTCATTTCTATATATTCTCTATCTTCATATATGTATATTCACATAGAAGACTACACAGCTTCTCTCGTATAAAGTATGAATTCACATATATGTAATCAAATATACAGATAATATAACTCGTATGTATGAAGACAGAATATATCATATATATAAATACACAAATTGTTTCTTTTCATTTCTATGTACATAAAGTCATTTGTTCTTTTTATAAATTTACTTATGTGAAGTAACTATCTCCTCATGAATATTAGTAATCATTCCCTCTAGTTCTACATATACGGGTACGCACATATTCACTTTCTATTCATATTTGAAAACCCATATTTTCTCTATACATCTCTATGTACACATATTCTCTCTCCATTCACATATATTAGGTCTCCTATATAGTGTCTACATTCCAAAAAGCATTCTACTTCTTCTCCTCATGTGAGAGAATATATGAAGATTTTGCCTATATTTACATAAGAGGTTATCAGCAATCTTATAGGCATATAAACAGAGAATAAAGGTCTCTGTAAGTAGAGAATCATGGAGTGAATGACCACTCACAAAAATACTCATAGAGGAATATAGAAAGGGTTTATGAATATTCATATATACAAAAATATAGAGAGAATATATGAATAATTATATATATGAGTCACAAAAGACAATACAGTATATTTGTACACACTGATTAAATGATAACTCATGTTTGTGCATGTGTGTGTGTATATATATATATAATATATATGTAATATATATAATATATATATACATATATATGTAAATATATATGCATACATTGTAGAATATAAGGGGAACCTATATATATATTGATTCATTTATAGAGAGACTATATGAGGACTAAAATATAACCAGCATGGGAGTATGGAATGATAGTCATACATACAAATACATAAAGGGAATATATTGATATTTGGATGTATGGATAGAGTGAGAGAAAAAGTGAGTCCTCATATATGCCGAAATACGCATGGAAGATAGGAATGCTCATCTGTGAGGAGATATGTTCAAATTTCCACCGTCTCCATGAGATTTGCCTTAAGTTCCTCAGCCTGTTCTGGCATTGTCTGTTTGATCTCTCTGCTTCTCAAGTCAAGCAGAGGTTTTTGAAGGCAGTCTTGAGAGTCTGTTAAGTAAAATCTATATGTGTGTATGCATTCTGAAGCATCATCTTCTTATAAAAAGTTTCTGTAACTTCAATTTTTATGTGAGGACCTCTCCTAAGGGGGAACTGAATATCTGAATTGAACAGAATTGGAATTAATTTAAATTAAGTGGTATTGAAGGAAATATCAAGTTTGAGTAAGACTATATCAGGGTGGAATCAGTCATTCAGGTCAATATTTGCCCAGTTGACCAGGGCTTGTTGTTGTTCAGTCATTCAGTGATGTCTGACATTAGGTGATGCCATGGACTTTTATCCATGAGGTTTCCTGAGCAAAGATACTGGAGTGGTTTGCTATTTCTATTCCTAGTCGTCCCATTTTACTGATGAGGAATGGAAGTAAATAAAGATTAAGTGACTTGCCCGGGGTCACATAGTAAAGTGTCTTAAGGCCAGACTAAAACTCAGATCTTCCTAGCTCCAAGCCCAGTGTTCTATCCACTGCAACATCTAACTGCCCTGTCCAGGGCTAGTAAAAAAAATGACCCTGGGAGTATACAAAATCAGATAAAGAGGCTACAGGTGTAGTCATTGGCCTCAGTAGTAGGGCTTGGATTCTAATTGGATTTTTCTATTTCCAAATCTCATCTTCTTGCTGAGAGAAGTGATTTTTCTATTATATTAATAACCAATTGTTGAATTAGAACTAAGCTTTTTTTTTCTATTTCTGATTTCAGGGAGCAGCCTTGTTAGTCTGTCAGTCTCTGAAGGACATTGCTCCTTGATAGTGGGCAGGACTTCAACCAAATAGAAGATCTTACAACTATTTAGAGTGTAAACAGAATGTAATCTAGGTGAATTCCATTCCTAAAGCATTAATTCTATGCCCTTGCAGCCCTTCATTGTGGTTAGGGTAACCAAGTTCATGAAGGATAAAACCAACCAGAGTGGTTTGGGCATAGATACATTCCATTTTCCCAAAAGATGTAGGTGGCTGAGTCTCATGATCAAGTCATGTCCTCAGAAGGAGGAGGTGAAACTGTAAGCCCACCTCCTCATTACTTGTTCACCAATCCGGGTTGTTTTTCACCTGTCAGTGGCACCTCCTTCTCGAAAGATATTTAAGCATTCAGTGATCTCCATGGTTTTGCCTTTGCTTACAGAGAGAGACCACTGACCATCAATTTATTGATTATCATCTAGCCTAATTAATAAATAGATTATTAATTACTCAGCCACTCTGTCTCTCAGGCTTTCCATTCATCTCATTGCCCCTGAACCATGTTCTCCATCTCTCTCCAACTGATACGCTCATTCTGAACAAAGACATTTTTCTCCTTTGAGGCACTACTGACATTTACAAGTGTGTGGTGTATATCTGTGACCTTAGTTCTCTCTATACCCAGTCATTCCTTTAAGGCCTTTAATGGGTCCACAGGATCATATCGCCTTAGATCTAGAGATGGCAGGGACCTTAGAGATCATCTAGTCCACTCACCTCATTTTGCAGAGGTGATTTACCCAAGGTCATGCACAAGATCTTAGATTGAGAGCTGCCAGGGATATCAGAGTTTATCTATCCAACCTACTCAATTTATAGATGAGGAAACTGAGGCTCAGAGAGAAGTGACTTACTGAAAGTCATACACAAGAATATAGATCTGGTGACGAAAGGAATCTCAAAAGTAAGCAATGAAACCTTCTCATTTTACTGATCTGAGAACTGAAGTTCGAGGCCTTAAGTGACTTGCTCAGGGTTATATACATCATCAGTGATAGATGCAGGATTTGAACTTGGGCCTTTGTGACTCCAAATCCAAGCTCCTTCCATTCTCCCACAAAAAAGGCGCCATTACCAATTCATACTTCCTCTTTCTGTGTCCTGGTGAGGAGTGTTGTTGTCAAAAAGCAATGTCTAATTTCGTGACTGCAAGGTGAGCAGAAATGGGAAGGAGAAGAAAAGAGCAAGGTCATTTAGTTCTAGAGCCAAGTAGAGATGACACTTTACAGGAGTGCTGTTCCCCTTATCCTTACCCTTCCTCTGTCTCATTCTCTCTCTTCCCCTCTTCAAAGAGCCTAGCCCTGTGCTGCACAGCCAGTAAGGACTCAACAAATAGTGTTTTTTTAGAGTGAAGTGACTTAAAAACCAATGAATAAGAAACTGATAACTCAGATTTTCTTTGGCCATCATCTACTCAGTGCTTTCTCAAAATTTTTGAGCCTACAAAGTCTTTGCTAATTGTTACAATTCTTCCACCTAGACAAAGTTCTTGCAGATTTTCTTGTCTCTTTTTTCCTCTGTCAGACCTTGGAATGGGAAGCTGAACAAAATAATCTGCTGAAATTCACATCAGCTGTTTTCTAAGCATAGCACATTCAGTGTCAATACCTCTGCGGTGTTTTGAAACTCATTATCTGGCAGCAAAGGGCAACTGAGCTCATGAGTTCCATTATTCTGTTTCCTTAGCACAGGAGCTTTTTTGGGAAGCAATCACCTCACCCCAGACCCAGATTTTATAGACAGTTTGTCATTATGCTCGCTGATGGCAATAACTGATTCCCTGATGCCTATGGTAATTCACAGATATATGGAACTGGGTAAGAAGGAGATGATGTATTCCCATCAGACTCTTCTAGACAGAATGTTTTCCTGAGAATCACAGTGTGGTAATGATACCATGACAACTTAGGACCCCTCTGATGGATAAGTGAGTGTTATTGGATTCACTTTTTTTCCATGATAGAATGCCTACAGGAGATTTATATCATCTTTGGTCAAGAAATGATGATTTTTATATCTCTTACAATCTCATAAACTAAGCTACTTTTTAAATCCTTTCAAACTTCTCATATCAGCAAGAGGCAAAGATGGGGTAAAGAAATTGACACCTTTGCTATAGGATGTTATATAGACAGGAAGCCAGATAATTCACTTCAGGCCAATAGGGATCTATCACCTGCTTTGCAGAGGAACCTTTCCATTTAGAAGAAGTTATAGTTCCTTTAACATCAAAAATGAAAACCCTTCCTTATACCTTTAGTCTCAGAACTTCTAGAGGGATGAGAGTAGCTTGGTGAGATGAGAGAATAGAAGGCAGCAGATATAGTGGATGCAGTACTGAATTTCACTTTCTCAAAACCCAAGTTAAATCCTGCCTCAGAACTTAGTAGCCATGCACTCTTAGATAAATCACTTCACCTCTGTGGTTTTCAGTTTTCTCCTTTGTAAAACTGGAGAATGGTGCTAGATGGCCTCTTCTACCTGTGCATCTAGGGTCCTGTGATCTCAAGGACTCACTGAAGGTTTTAAAGGAATGATGGCAGAGAGAGAACTGAGGCAACAACATATATACACCACATAAGCTTAGCAGTGCCTGAAAGGAGAAGGACAGAGATAAAGAGACAGAGAGTGAGAAAGATAGAGAGGGAGGGAGCAAAGGAATTAAGGGGAGAGAGGGAGAGAGACAGTAACGAGGGAGGAGAGGGAGAGGGAGAGAGAGAGAGAGAGAGAGAGAGAGAGAGAGAGAGAGAGAGAGAGAGAGAGAGAGAGAGAGAGACAGAGAGAGAGAGACAGAGAGAGAGACAGAGAGAGAGACAGAGAGAGAGACAGAGAGAGACAGAGAGAGTGAGTTAGTTTTGTTTAGAATTCAACGTAACAGTGGCAGACAAATGGTCTCCCATTTAGCATTTGGAAGTAGAGGAGCCAGGAATCCCAGCCCTACTACTGAGCACAATGACTACAGATGTAGCCTCATGTACTATGGGATTTTGTATACTCACAAGGTTATTGTTTAGTTTAGGGGTTTTTTGTTTGTTTGTTTGTTTGTTAATTTACTAGCCCGGCTCACCAGCGCCAATAGTTACTTGCACGGCTGATTTCTCCATGGTCAAATCTTATTCAAACTTTTGAGACTTCTTTCATAAATTCACTTAAAACTAAAGTCACTCATATTTTTTGTATGTATTCACTCTGAATATTGCTCTTGTGAGTGGGTAATATCAATGTTTTACCCAATTGCAGGGTGAAGCCAACTCAGTGGTTTCTTCACTGCTATGAAATTTTATCCTCTATAAGATAGATCTTTGCTATAATGAAGAGTTTCATAGGTAATCTTCCTACTGGTTATTTGAGTTGAATTCCTATTTGCATTTAAGGAATTCATTGCTCACTTCCCGTCATAAATTCAGGACTTCATTTAACTCCATTCTTTTTTACCTTAACCAGAAGTAAACTGTCCCACAGGTTAAAATCCAGTAAAAGTTGACACTGGAATTCATCTGAACATAATATTAGGAGTCATAGAGGAGACAGCAGCCTTAAAGTAACCATGAAATGATATTGTTCAATTTCATTAAATAACGACCTTTGAATTATTTTTCATTGTCTTCAACTTTTTAGTAAACTGCAGTATCCTGTTTGAACAGGAGATTTCAATGAAAGATTATGCTATGGTCCTCAAGTGAAATTAATTGGTCAACAAGCATTAGTTATGCACCTACTTTCAATTCAATTTAATTCAACAAACATTTATTGATCACATACTATGCACCAGGCACATTGTGCCAGTCATGGGGGACTTAATAAGTAGGTTAATTACAGTAAAGTACATAAAGGAAGAGAGTGTATAAAAAGATGAACAAGTTAGGATGTAACTAAAATTAAAAGAACTTTAAATGATAAAAAGAGAAGTCTCTTTCTGATGCCGTATTTACGGGTGAGATACTGGAGTTTAGTGAACAGGTTTCCTGACCAGTGCCCTAAGCATTTCAGTGAACTGCAACATCATTTCTGACCACCAGAAGCTAGGAAAAGACTGCTCTATCCTCCTCAATGGCAATTAATTAGTCATCTAATATTATATGTTGCATAGGCTAAAATAAGCAAAACAATGTATCAGCAAGGTCACAGGTTGGGCAAAACATGGGGCATCTCCAATAAATGGTCATAAGATGGTCACCTGCTTGAAGCAAGGAATATCTCTACTGACTAAGGGGGTATGAGATGGTCAATTGCTCATGTTGGACAAGAGAGAATGGTCCGTGGCTACAAAAATAAATTGGAGACTTTCCATGTAGTTGAGTCACTTCTGTCATACTAGGCTTAGTCCCCATGACAAAGAAAAATGGGGGCAGAGGCCTTCTAGTTAACTTCCTATGATTATGCAAGTGAATTTACAATCTGCAGCTCATATTTTTGGGGTCTAATATGCAGAACCCATAATCATTACCCCTGTGGAATCATATCAAATTGATTGATAATCATTGGAACAGAGTAAGGGTTCAAATGAATTGTTTCTCATAGCATAAAAGTATGTGATACAACTGATCATTTAAGTAATTTGGCTCTAATCATTATTTCAAATTAAAGAAATTAAGAGTAAACATTCAAAAGTCATATTCTGATCAGATGAACTTTTGGCTTGGAGGGTAGCCATAAGCAATGCTTTCTGCTCACCTCCCCTTAAAAAGGGTTTCTTCTTTATATCTTGTCTATGTGTTTGTCTTATCCATTTGTTTGCTTTTTCCAAAAATCCTTTATATTCTTTCTTGTTTAGTGTTATTTGCAGATTCTCTTACTTTGAAACGTCTCTAAAGGGAAAATGCAGCCAATGGTTTGCCCATAGTCAGATCTGGGTTGCAGTCCTGGGTCACACTCTCAGGGGAAGAAGAGCACTAGTACACCAGAGCTTGTGGCTAGAGTGGGTGGTGATCCTGTTCACAGTACAAGGGTGGAAGGGGGTGCTTGTGGTCTCTCAGGGACCAGAACACAGGCCAGGAGAGTAGTAAACACACCTCTCCTTAAACCATACAACCTTGGAAGAGCTGTAAACTTATGCGCCCTCAGGACTAGCTCTAAAAACAGCTGCACAAAAGACCCAAAGCTTGAGAAAGTGCCCCCTCCACCCTAAAGAGCAGAGCTCAAATTTAATATAAAGTTAAAAGTCAAAAAAGTAGGCTGTGATAGTGAGCAAACAACAAAAACAGAACATGGCCGTCAGAACTTATTATGGTGGCAGGGAAGATCAAAGCACAATCAGAGAAGAAAACAAGGTCAAAACTGCTTCTTTCAAAGCTTCCAAGACCAATATTGGTTGGTCTCAAACCCCAAAAGAATTCCAGGAAGAGTCCAAGAAGGATTTTAAACATCAGAGATATAGAACAAAAATTGGGAAAAGAGATGACAGTGATGCAAGAAAATCAGAAAAAAAAGTCAACAGCTTGATAAAGGAGGCACAAAAATACTGAAGAAAAGTACACCTTCAAAACCAAAATAGGCCAAATGGTAAAAGCAGCACAAAAATCCACTCAGGAGAAAAAATCCTTATAAAGAAGAATTGGTCACATTGAAAAAAAATGTGTAAATATTTCCTGAGGAAAATAAATCCTTAAAAAGTAGAATTGCAATGATCCAAGACAATTCTGAAAGATTCATGGTGGAAAATGCTATCCAACTCCCGAGAATGAACTGATGGAGTCTGAATGCAGATTGAAGCATACTATTTTCATGTTCTTTGTTTTTGTTTTTGTTTGTTTGTTTGTTTGCATGTGTTTTTCCTTTGGTTGTTTCTTCTTTCTCAACTTCCACTAATGTGGAAATATGTTTTACATGATGGCACATATATAACCTGTACCAGATTGCTTGTCATCTTTGGGAGGTGAAAAGGAAGGAAGAGAGGAAGAAAATTTTGGAACTCAAAATCATAGAAAAATAAATTTTGAAAATTGTCTTTACATGTAATTTGAAAAAAATATTTAAAAATAAATTTTAAAAAAGGAGAATTGAGCTCAATGAAGAAAACAGTTCCTTAAAAGTTGGAATTGGGTAAAATAGAATTTCATGACTTCATTAATATTAAAAAACAATGAAACAAAATCAATCGAATAAAAAAGAGGAAAAGATGAAATATCTTATTGGAAAAACAACTGACCTCAAAACCAGTTTGAAGAGAGAGAATTTAAGAATTATTGGACACCTTGAAAGCCATGATACAAGTACTGTGTGGTCACAACCAGGATATCACAAGACTTCGCAGTTACTTCATTAAAGGATCAAAGTGCTCAGAATATGATATTCTGAAGGGCTATCAGCTATGCATCAAAGCAGAGTATTAACTTTCAGGAGGAAAATGGATTTTCAATTAAATAGAAGACTTTCAAGCATTCTTGATGGAAAAAAGTCAGAATTCATTAGAAAATTGTACTTTCCAATGGAAGACTCAAGAGAAGCATTAAAAAAAGTTTCTTTCATAAAGGACCCATTTCTCAAAGACATAGAGAGGTGAGTCAAATTTATGAAAAAAATAAGAGCCCTTCTCCCAATGAAAATGGTGAAAGGATATGGACAGTCACTTTTCAGATGAAGTGATCAAAGCTATCTGTACTCATAAAAAAAACCATCCTGAATCACTATTGATTAGAGAAATGCAAATTAAAGCAACTCTGAGATAACACCCTATACTGTCAAATTGGCAAATATGACAGAAAAGCAAAGAGAGAAAATTTGGAGAGAATTTGGGGAAAATTGAGACACTAATGCACTAGCGGTGTTGTCAAGTGATTCAACAACTCTTGACAGCAAATTGGAAGTATACCCAAAGATTTATAAAGCCACATATGCCATCTGAATTAGCAACACCAATACTAGATCTGCATCCCAAGGAGCTAGGATTAAAACCAAGAATTACGTACCCAGCAAAACTGGGTATCATCCTTCAGGGGAAAAAATTGACATTCAATGAGATAGAGAACTTTCAAGAATTCTTGACGAAAAGACCAGAAATGAATAGAAAATTTGACTTTGAAATACAAGACTGAAGAGAATCATGAAGAGGTAAACAGGAAAGAGAAATGATAAGGTACTTATCAAAGTTGAACTGTTTACATTCCTACATGGAAAGATATTTGTAACTCATGAGATCTTTCTCAGTATCAAGGTTACTGGAGAGAATAGACATACATACATACATACCTACATATATACCTACATACATAGGTATGGCACAGGGTGAGTTGAATATGAAAGGATGATATCTAAAAAATAAAATTAAGGGGTGTGAGAAGAATGTACAGGGAGAAGGAGAAAGGAAGAGGTAGAATGGGGTAAATTATCTCACACAATAGAGTCAAGAAAAACCTCTTACAGTGGAGGGAAAGATGAGGGAAGTGAGAGGGAATGAGTGAATATTACTCTCAGAGGATTTGACTTCGGGAGGGAGCACTCAATTGTATGTGGAAATGTATCTTACCCTCCAGGAAAGTAGGGGTGAAAGGGATAGTAGAAGGGGGATGATAGAAGGTAGCCCAGACTGGGCGAGGGGATAATCGGAAGCAAACACTTTTACAGAGGGACAGGGTCAAAGGAGATAATAGAATAAATGGGGGCAGGATAGGATGGAGGGACATACAGTTAGTCTTTCATAACATGACTATTATGGAAGTGTTTTGCGTGACTACACATGTGTAAACTATATCAAATTGCTTGCCTTTGCAGCGACGGTAGGTGGGGAGGGAGGAAATGAGAGAATTTGAAACTCAAAGTTTTAAAAATGAATATTAAGAATTGTATTAACATGGAAATAAGATATACAGGCAATGGGATATAGAAATTTATCTTGCTGTACAGGAAAATAGAAGGGGAAGGTGATGATAAAAGGGAAGGTGATAGAAGGGAAGGAAGATTGTGGGAAGGGGTAATCAGAATGCATGCTTGCTTGGGGTGGGGGGAGGGGAGAGATGGGGACAAAATTTGCAACTCAAAATCTTGTGCCAGTGAATGTTGAAAACTAGAAACTAATAATAATTTTAAAAAAAGAATAAAGTAAGTGAAAAATGATTTTGTCTTCATTCAGAGTCTATTATTTCTTTATGTGGCTATGGATAGCATTTTCTTTCACGAGCCCTTTGTACATGTCTTGGATCGTTGTGTTGCTAAGAATAGCCGAGGCATTCATAGTTGTTACACAGTGTTGCTGGTACTGTGTGTAGTCTCTTAATGGTTCTGCTCATTTTGCTTTGCATCCGTTCATACAACTCTTTCCAGGTTTTCGTGAAATCTGCCTGTTTAACATTTCTAATTGCACAGTGGTATTCCATTACACTCATATAGCACACCTTGTTCAGCCATTCCCCAATTGATGGACATCCCCATAATTTCCAATATTTTCCCAGTACAAATAAAGCTGCTACAAATATTTTTGCATATGTACGTTCTTTTCCCTTTTTTATGATCTCTTTGGGATACAGACCAAGTAGTGATATTGCTGGATGAAAGGGTACACACAGTTTTGTTGTCCTTTGGGCATATTTTCAAATTGTTCCCCAGAACGGGTGAATCATTTCAGAACTTCACCAATAGTGCAAAACTGTGCCAATTTTACCATCAGTTTAGGCAGGACATCAGAACAAAAAAAATCATAAAAATGAGAATTTTCCCAAAGTGCAGTGACCTGCCTTCATGAAATGGTGGGTTCCTGCTCCTTGGAGGAGAACCAAGGAAAAGCTGAATGGCCATTTGTGTTATACGTTTCTCTGGGAATTCCTTTCATGTAAAAAATGGACTAGATGGCTGCTATGGTCCCTTCTATCAAGTTTTGTGCAAATTATGTGAACCAAGGGTGACAAGGAAATCTGAGGACATCCCAGGGTTTCAAAAAGCTGTTTATTGGGGTGGAGCAGACAATCGATGGAGCTGAGCTGAGCTCTCCCTGAACATTTCTGCAGATATGTGTGCAGCACTGGTGGACTTTAGGCTAATGTGCCAATCCCTTAGTTTCGGTGATAGTAGAAAGAGGAGGCCAACTACCTGCCACCTCTAATTTTTCCCTCGAGGTGCTTCCATGCTTTAGCTTGGCTGCCTTGCCTGCTCCATAGGGAACAGGTGGTGAGGATAAATGTCTGGCCCCTTGTTCATAGGAATTGCTTCCCCCAGTGATGACTGTGGGTGCTGAGATTGAAGCACGGCCAGTGTTCTCAGAGAGGCACATATATTTGAGATACTCTTCGGTTCACGGTGCTGAGGTATTTCCCTCATGGTCTCAGCAGAAGTGGTGGTTGAGATGGTGGTAGTAGTTTGACTTGCCTGGTACTAGCTGCCTCCTGTCTCTCTCTCTCTAGGACTTACTGATTAAGGAAAGAATACATGAGAGGGTTGGAGAAGGGGAAATGTCCCGCATTTCAAAATGGAGAAGGGAATGGAATTTACAAATTATAGATCAATGAACTCCAGGTTTGATTTCTGGGAACTATTGTAGAATATATTTGTAGAGAGACTGGGGTTTTCAATGGCCAAAATGTAGTACAAAAGCAGCTTTGCTGCTGAAGGATATGCATAATAGTAACAGCATTGTGGTGACATGGAGGGAGAACACTGAGCTTGACTGCTCAGACTACTTTTTCTTATGGCTTAAATTCATGGTCACCTAATCCAGAATCTTATAAGTGGGTCAGGCTTTCTGAACTCTATGTTAGAAAATTAACTGTAAACAAGCTTTGCCTTGAATTGAAATAAAGGCGTGAATATAGAGATACCTAATCCTACCTGGGAACATTCTGATATATATATATATATATATATATATATATATATATATTTTTTTTTTTTTCTGAGAGAGAGGAGATGTAGTGGCTGTGACTCAAGCACTGTCAGCTTTCGAGAGGATATATCAAAGAGCAAAAGAATTGGGGTTGTGGCCAAAAATATCATACCCAGCAATGTTAGATACAATTCTGAATGAAAAAAAAACAACATTTAATGGATTGTCAGTCTTTTAGAACTTTGTTAAAAAAAAGAAACCTGAACTTAGAAGATTTGATGTACAAGAGTCAAGAGAAACATAAGGTCCATACCAAAGACCAATTAAAGGGGAATCAATAAGGACAGACTGTTCAACTTTTATATCTATAAAATGTAAAAGGTATGTCTAAGATTGTTATTAGCAACTGGATAGTGTATAGGAAAATTGGGGTAGACCTGAGCATGTTATGGCTTTGAAAAGTAAAACTGTTCAGTAATAGTTAAAAGAATAATTCTCTTACACAAATGAGGTGTGAGAGAAAGAGCCAATACAGAAGAATCAGATGGGGGAGGAGAGCTATTAGTCCTGGAAAGCTGTTTTCATCGGGAATGAGTTCAAGAAGGAACAACACATATACATCTAGAATGGTATAATATAAGTCTTCTAAACTGTAAAGAAATGAAACTCTAAGGGCATAGGGAGTGGGGAGGAGATAAGGGAGGAAATCTTTAGAGGGGCAGGTGAGGTAATTGATTAAAGGGGGATATAGCAAGATGCTTAGATTAACATTAGTGTGAGGAAAACGGAGGGCTCCTTGGAAGTATAAGAGATGGATTTTTAGAGGGAAAGATGAGAGAATAGGTCAAAGGGGCATATAAAATGATGTTTAGATTTATGGGAATGGGAGAATAAGGGAGGGATTGTTGGAGGGGGCTAGGTTAAGTAATAGGAAGGCAATGCAGCTGATAGAAGTAAAGTAGCGGAGTCAGGAGGGATAGGAAATAAGAGATATGCAGAAACATAAAAACTAAGATTAGGAGTAGAATCTATAAGGGAAAGTATGTGTTTATGTAGGCATGTGCGTGTATATATGTATACATATATGCAGATAGATATAGATATAGATATGCATGCTTAATTGTGGCCTGTGGGGGAGGAAAGGAGAAAAAGAACAAAGTAAAAAGTGTACAGCAGAAAGGAAAAGAAATCCAACCATCCAAGAAAAGATGGACAGCTCTCAACACAAGATGTAGTATTGATTATATAGCCTGTGTTGAAATGGAAGTTTTTTGTTATATTTTTGAACCTCTCTTACATTCTGCTGTGAACTGACTTTTTTTATTTTCTCATTTTACATTTAAGTTTTAATGTTTAAGTTTATAATGCTAGCTGGTTTCCATCTTGGCCTCTTCCTCCTCTGACAGCCAAACTTCAGAGGTGGAGGGTCCTTGAAGAAAAGGCACTCCCCAGAAGCTTCTGGGCAGATTACCCAAAGAGCTAGGGGTTTGGGCAGTCTTCAATTATGTCTGTGAGGTTAAGTGAAAAGCAAACTGAACTCTCCCCAACTTTTGGTTAGCCTGGTATACACAGTTAGCGGAGTGAGCCTGAGAAAAGTCCCATGCCTTCCCTGAATGAGTTTCTTCCATTTGAGAAACAAAGGGATGACCTCTACCTGCTTCACTCAGAGCCCTACTTGAACATTTTCCTGAGACTTAGAAGTGTTAGCTACGTAACCTTGATGCCGCGTTCATCCTCATTGAAAGCATTTGACAACATGACTGAAAACATCATGCTAAAAAGCATGGGAGCAAACACACACCCTTGTTTTTGGTAACTGGGAAAGCACAAGAGTATTGTCAGTTATCCAGAACCTGAGCAAGCATGCTATCATGAAAATGACATACAATACTGATGAACTTCTCCAGGAAACCACATTTTGACATAATTTTCCATAAACCCTAATGGCTGACAGTATCAAAGGCCTTGGTCAGATCTACAAACATTGTGTACAGACCTCTCTTCTACTCCTGGCATTTCTAGTGGAGTTATCAGGCAGCAAATACCATATTGACCACTCCTCGGCCCTTTCCAAAGCCACACTGGTTCTCAGGAGATAATCATCTTCCAGGTGAAGGATCAGCCTCTAAACACTTACATCAAGAAAATAGAAAAAGAGCAGATCAATAAATTGGACATCACCTAAAAATATATAACTATAGTCATATAAAAATGCTCTAAATCATTATTGATTAGAGAAATGCAAATTAAAACAACTCTAAGGTACCACCTCACACCTATCATATTGGCTACTATAACAGAAAAGAACAGTAACAAATGTTGGAAGGGATGTGGAAAAATTGTGACACTAATGCATTGTTGGTGGAGTTGTAAACCAGTTCAACCATTTAGGAGAACAATTTGGAACTACGCCCAAAGGGCTATAAAACTATGCATAAACTTTGACCCAGCAATATCACTGCTTGGTCTATATCCCAGAGAGATCAAAGAAAAAGGAAAAGTACCTAGATGTACAAAAAATATTTATAGCAGTTTTTTTGTGGTGGGAAAGAATTGGAAATTGAGGGAATGTTCATCAGTTGGGGAATGGCTAAACAAGTTATGGCATATGGAGGTAATGGAATATTATTGTCCTATAAGAAATGATGAGTAGGCAGGGAAAGACTTACATGAACTGATGCTGAGTGAAGTGAACAGAACCAGGGGAACATCGTATACAACGACAGCAATATTGTACAACGATAAACTGTGAGTAACTTAGGTATTCTTGGCAATACAATGATCTAAGGCAATTCCAAAGGACTCATGATGTAAAATGCTATCTACCTCCAGAGAAAGAACTTATGTGTCTGAATGCAGATTGAAGCATACTTCTTTTATTTTTTTAATTTTTCTTGTTTTTTTTCTTTGTGTTGTCTTTATTAGGTTTTAATATGGAAATGTGTTTTGCATGACTGTACATGTATAATCTATATCAAATTGCCTGCCTTCTCAAGGTGTGGGGAAGTGGGGAGGGAAATGATGGAACTCAAAAAAAATTCTTTTTAAAAAGAATGTTAAAAAGACTAAATGTAACTGGAAAAAAAAGAGAGACTTGCTGGTGGTGGGATGGGGAAAGATGGGAGGGAGATCTCTTTTCTGGGGCAAAGCTTGGTAAATGTAACCATTTAGACAAATGTAATGCATACTCCATGAAAATCATTCTTTCCTGTTGCCTGCAACCAGATTGTACACCGAACGGAGAGGCGTGAAATAACTTATGACATGGGCCAGGCGGAGTAGAATTACTGACTCCGTGTATTCATTCTGAGGGCACAGAATATATAGGGAAGATCTAGCCTAACTTCAAAGAGTCCCCCCGTGAGATACTCCCCAGAACATCTGCTGAGGATGTGACAATCATGAATTTCCTCCTTATCAGGGTTCCTAGATTGAGCTGTAGATTCCAAGGTTTTCCCAGGCGCCTTGGCGCCACCTGCATAGAGGAGTAAATATGTAAATCTAAGCTTCAAAGAGAGAGAAGGGATGTCTCAGAGACCTTTATCAGGAAGGAATTGGGGAGCCATACACTTAATCCATGAGCCCTTTGGGGTGAAAGCCTGAGCAGAGGTCAAACTCTGCCTTGGATGTTAAACCCTTATCAGACTCTTAAGATCGGCCCTCAACAACTTCCTCCCTTCTCGAATTAGCAAAGAGCTTGAGGTGATGAAATCTGTTCCCAACACTGTGATCCTTGATTTAATTAAGGTAACAATGCAGGGGACAATAAAACATAATATGATGAATAATATTGCCCAAGAGAATGCATGAAGTAACAAGGCAGGTAAATTGTTAAATATATTGGTCTCACTTAATTTTTTCAGGATCTCTACAGCCAGATTTTTTGGGTTAATCCCCGGGGAGTGACTATCTACAATCACCTGGGTGATATTAGCAAGAAAAGACAAATCAGCAGAAAGGTTAGTATTATGCCAAACACCTTCTAAATGATTCTTAACCATGTTCCAATTTACAATGCTAGAATTATATGGAAAAGGAGTAACACATACCATAGTAAAGCGATAATCACATTTTAAAGTAGCTCTAAATTCTATTTCTGCAACTTCATCCCCAATAAATTCCACAGCATCTTTTAATGCATCCAATTTTCTCTCAAAATCTAAATCAATTTCCTTTTGTGTGTGAAGTGCCAATGACACATTCCTAGCCAATGCTTCAGTGTATTGTGCATCATGCACTTGCTGTGTAAATGTATGAAATGTTACTGCAGATGCAACAAGGGATGAGATAAGTGATACCAGGGACACAACTCCCCAAACGACACATTGGACACATCTCTTTTTTCTAACAGAAATCTCTCGATTAAGATAGTACAATGTTTGATCAGCAGGAGCTAAAAACCATCCCTCCTGTACTTGAGTAGGAAATATAGAATATTTAGGTCTTTCTAATATCATAGCTACAAATTCCCAAGTTCCATGTGCATAATATAAGCATCTATTTACTACACAATTTTTGCATACAATTTTATAATACCCATCAGGTGTCAGTGTGATGTTGGGTCTTCCCAAAAGAAATGCTTGATGCCTGGGTAAACAGGCAACTAGCTTTGTTCTATTATAAAAAAGAGCAATATCAGGTTTAAAGGGAGTGGCAGCATGTAAGTATATAGGATCAAATGCTGCCATTGCTAACCAAAGTTTTTCCTGATGTACACCATTCTTATTGATAATTCCTGGCATAATCCACCCCTGTCTTGCACCCTCAATATCATGATCTAATTTATTCCATATTTCAAATTTTTCCCACTTGTAATTAGCTACACCCCTATACTGAGTATGACATTTTACCCAAGGTGGAATTTTATGCCATGCTGACGATACAGAGATATTAGAACAATCTGGCCAGGGAGAAAGATGAGCTGGCCCTTTCACAGATCTAGTAGTTTCCATACCAAACATAGATATATTCCAAACTATTCCCCTAGGAACAAATTGAGCAGAGTGAGTAATATTTTCTAACTTAACACAATAATCTATAAAGTCTACATTAATTCCAAAACATATTGGGGGTGTGCCAGTTTTGCCTTTAAAATTGTATCCTAAAACATCCTTCATTTCTAAGTCTTTAATTCTCCAATCCCTTTGTCCAAAAATTTCTGCCGCTTGTCCTGCGGGTATAATGTCAATAACTGGATCATCCCACGTGAGTAGTCTCGGCCACGGGGGTTGTTAATGTATGACCAAAGCTGTAAAGTCTTTGCTTCAATAGTCATTGTTTGTAACAGCATCATCAGTTGCAGCAGCCATCCTGCCGAGCTTGCTCCTCGCCGTCGCCTCCGGCACTGCTTCGTTTTCTTATGTCCTTTTTCCTCTTTGGTATTTGAAGTTTCTGAAACCTCCGGGTCATCTCTGAGACAGATTCTGATGTTACGTTCAGGGATCCATATTGGTCCTTCTGCACCATCTGGAAAGACAGAAGCATACCCTCGTCCCCAGGTCAATAATCTATCTGGTCCAAACCAATGATTGGTTTTTGGGTCCTTCCACATGACTCTTTTTTGAGTCTTTTGTTCCTCATAATTACTCCCCTTATGTAATCTAAAGTGTTTTTCAGCTGGGGTACAGCCTTCTCTATCAGGAGTAAGAAAATTTAAAGCATATACTGCTTGAGCCAATTGTCTTCGTGGCCTACCCCTGGCTTCTCCCCCTTTTGCTTTTGAAGAAATGTTTTAAGAGATCTATTTTTCCTTTCCACAATTGCTTGACCGGTAGGATTATAAGGAATCCCGGTAATGTGGTGAATATGAAACGTAAGACAGAACGTACGAAATGCATGAGAAACATAAGCAGGGCCATTATCAGTTTTTAAAACTGAGGGCACACCAGAAATAGAAAAGCAATGAAGCATATGATCTATGACATTTTGTACTGCTTCCCCTGCTTGTGCAGTAGCCATAGTGAAGGAAGAATAAGTATCGACTGTTACATGAATAAATTGTAACTTTGCAAAACTGCTGTAATGAGTAACATCCATTTGCCAAATTTCTCCTGAATATAATCCGCGTGGATTAACAGCCATTTTATATGGTGTGGGTATATAAGGAAGACATTTACACAGGATTTTACTATCTGTCGAGCCTGTTCTCTAGTAATCCCAAATTGTTTCCTTAACATAGAGGCAGACTGATGAAATTTGTCATGTGATTCCTTAGCTTCCTCAACAGACAACATTAACAGGGTTGGTCTAGTGAGGTCATCAGCTATCTGATTCCCATGTGTAATAGGTCCTGGAAGCTCCGTATGTGAAGGAACATGTGTACAATATACTGGGGAAGTTCGTTCCCGAATAGTTTTTTGTAACATCATAAAAAGTTGCAATATATTATAATTAGATGACACTTTAATTTGAGCAGTTTCTATGTTATTAACCATTCCTACTGCATATTTACTGTCTGAAAATATATTAAGAGGACCAGAATATCTTTGTAGTACTAATATTATAGCATAAATTTCATTTTGTTGTGTAGAATCAAATGGTGTATGTGCTGCATATCTCTCATCAGGGGGAATAAAATATGTTGAAATGTGATGAGAGGAAGCGTCAGTAAAGGCACAGAGTGCTCCCACTATGGGATCCTTTTGCACTATCGTGTTAATAATCCACTGATGTTTCCTGGCAAATTGTAAAATTGGGTATTGGTATGTATTATCTATTTCCCCTTGAAAAATAGTAAGAAGCACCTGCCAAGAATGGTCTTGACTGAGCAATTCCTCTATTTGTTTTTTATCATAAGGTTGATGTATAATACTAGGGGCATTTCCAACTAATTGTAATATTCTTTTGCAGGCTTTCTTAGCCAAGTCTGCTACCATAGAAGGATATGTTTGAAGGGTATATTTCGGCTGTGAAGGCCGAAAAACCCACTCCAGTTACTTGTCTTTCTGATGTATACATCCAAAAGGTATATCTGGGGTATCTAATATTGTAACTTCTAAAGGCACACCAGATTCTATGCGATGAGCCATTGCAGTTTCAATTGATTTTGTATTTTTTCTAATTGCTGTTTTGCTTTTGTAGTAAGTGTTCTAGGAGATGTAGGATCAGGGTCGCCTCTAAGAATATCATATAGATCCTTTAATTCATGAGTCCCTATTTTTAAATAAGATCTGATCCAATTAATGTCTCCTAGGAGTTTCTGAAAATCATTTAATGTTTTTAGTTTATCTTGTCTAATACATATCTTTTGAGGCTGAATTTCTTTTATCCTACTAATTGTCCTAAGTACGAGTAAGGAGGTGCCTTTTGAATCTTTTCAGGTGCAATCTCTAACCCATGATCTCTAAGAGCGGTAAACATGTCCCCCATAATACTAGCTAATTGCTCTTTTTGTGGATGAGCACAAAGGATGTCATCCATATAATGAATTATGTATGCTTGGGGGTATTTTTTCCTGATGGGATCTATAGCATCTGCTATATTGCTGACACATGGTGGGGCTATTCTTCATCCCTTGAGGAAGCACCTTCCACTGATATCTTTCGTAAGGTTGTTTCAAATTTTCTGATGGTAATGAGAATGCAAAGTATTTACAATCTTCTGCTCTAAGAGGTATAGTATAAAAACAATCTTTTAAATCAATTACCCACAAAGGCCAGTCTGCCGTGATTGCAATCGGAGAAGGCAGCCCTGGCTGTAAGGTTCCCATAGTTATCATACGAGCATTAACTTGTCTGAGATCTGTTAACATTCTCCATTTGCCTGATTTTTTCTTAATAGCAAATATAGGAGAATTCCATGGACTAGTGGAAAATTCTATATGACCTGCTGCCAATTGCCTGGTTATAATATCTCGAAGAGCCTTAATTTTTTCTAGACTAAGGGGCCACTGGTCCACCCATATGGGGGCCCTTCTTTCCATGTTATCTTAGGAACCTGTACTGTTCTTTTCTTTTCGACCGTGACCCCTACTAAAAATTTTTGCTACTTACAGTAACATTCATGTTTTAATAAATCTCTTCCCCAGAGGCAGTATGGAAGGTGTGGCAATACATATGGTCTAAATCTCCCTTGCTGCCCCTCCACTCTCCAAGTAAGCCATGCTGCGCTTTGTGCAGGAGCGGCTATTTCTCCTATTCCCTGTAACATCACATTTCCTTGATCTAGTGGCCAGTCTCTAGGCCAAGCCCGTAAGGTGACAACTGACTTATCAGCTCCAGTGTCTATTAACCCTTCGAATTCTTTTCCTTGTATCTCTATTTTTAGAGTTGGTCTGGCATCTGTGATAGTTCTATGCCAAAACAGTCCTGTGCTACCAAATCCTTCTGTCCCCCTTACCTTTTTTGTCATATTCCCCAGTTTTTTATAATCCATTACAATCATTTGTGCTATTCTTTCCCCTTTTTGAATGACAAAACGACAACGAGGAAAAGCATAAACCATAACCTCAATTTCTCCAGTGTAATCAGAGTCCACTACTCCAGGAATGACCATGAGTCCCCTAAGTGTCTGGGAACTACGGCCTAAGATTAAACCCACCATCCCTGGGGGTAATGGACCATGTACTCCAGTGGGAATACTACAACTTCATCTCCAATGTTTTTATCAAGAGTGGAACTTAAATCTAATCCGGCACTACCTGGGGTGGCTTGAATAAGGTCTAATATTGTGAGTCTTGTGGGCGCAGAGCAGGGACTGGTTGGATCAATGAAAGCGCTGCTCCTATTGTTTGGTGGGGCCGGAGCGGGCCCCTCCGGGGGTTTAAAGGCTGTCCATTAACATCTGAAGTAGATCTACATAATGAAGCCCAATGATTTCCTCTTTGACACCTAGGACAAGGAGTAGTAGGGGGCTGAGACGTGTCTTCCTAAGAGCCCTACAATCCTTTTTTATATGGCCAGGCCTTCCACAATTAAAACATTTTAACCTTCTCAGGTCCCTCTGATTGTTAGGAAAGGCAGCTGCTAGCATTTCTGCTTGGGCTGCTGCCATAGCCTGTACCTGAAATTGCGTGGTCCCTACACTCTCACACCGCTGAATCATTTCTGTAATATCCATATTGGACTTGCCGCCTTGTAAGGCTTTTTTACAGTCAGCATTAGCATTTTCACAGGCCAATTTTTGAAGGAGTATTTCAGCTGCTTTTGAATCAGAAATGCTCCTTTGTATGGCTTGCGTAAGTCGGGCTACAAAATCTGGGAAAGTTTCTTGGGGGCCTTGCTTTATCTGAGTATATGAGGCTCCCCTATCTTGTTTCCCAGGAACCTTTAACCATGCCGCCCGTGCAGCCTTCGTAATTTGTTCATATGCTACAAGTGGATAATCTAGCTGTTGCTGCAGTGCAGTAAACATTCCTGTCCCTGTGAGCTGCTCCAAAGAAACAGGAATCAATGTTCTTGTATTGTATCCTGCCTGCTCTTGGCATTGCTCAATAAATTCTGATTTCCATATTAGATAATCTCCTGGCTCCAAACATGTTTTTGCTAATGAATACCAATCATATGGGGCCATGGCTGTATTAGCTATTGAATCTAATAAAGTTTGTACATAGGGACTGTTTGGCCCATATTGTACTGAGGCTTGTTTTAATTCTCTTAAAACTTTGAATTCAAAATTCCTATGTTCCCTAATCATCTGTCCAGGATTATCTGGATTCTCTTCTTCATATAGTGGAAACATCATGCTTTTTGGGATAGCTAATTTTAAGTCCATAGGCACTTCTTCCCCTCTGCTTTCTGCCCTTTGTATTGTCTCTTCTAACAAGCCCTTACATATTAACTTTCTCCCAGGCTGTTGTTTAACTGAAGGTAAATACACATCTTTCTGTTGCTTAGGGGAATGCACATTTCTCTGTTGTATAACAGAATACATCTTCCCTCTCCTCTTCAACTATGCTCAATTGTTCCTCAAAGGCTTTATGCATTTCTTCTTCCTCATCTGTTCCTACCCCCTTATCTGCCCGTATCACTTTCTCAGCCACTAGTACTTTATCCGGGGCGTAAGACATATTTTTAGCACATTCCACATTAAAAAGGTAGCAATCGAGAATGCACCAGGGCCCTCTTCTCTGTAATATTCTCTTAGTTGCTTGCCTACAATCTCCCATTTCTCTAAATCAATTGTCCCTTCTGGTGGAAACCATGGGCAGCATTTTTCTATAACTTCTAAAAATTCCTGTAACTGACTGTTTGGAATAACTAAACCTTTTTCTTTCACTATTTTCTTTAGTAATCTTAGGTAATACTCTCTATCTCTTTTTCCACTTTGTACTTGACCCATACTTTTGATCTTAAGGGCGCCTCTTAAGATCGAAAGTATATATGTGGGCCTTTCCAAAGCGACACTATATCTTATGCTCTAAATACCGAGCCTGTTTCTAAACTTTTTTCTAATCAATTTTTTTTTTTATAATCTCCCACGTAAGCCTGGTGATTTCCCCCCCTTAATCCTATTATTTCTGGGGAAACCTGTAATGACCCTCGTTCCTTTTTACCTTAGTACCGCGGCGTTGAGCCACTTCAGGACCTTGTTTCCTGGCGTAGTGACCAGCAAGGATTTCTTCCTCCGGAGCGTTTCAAGGAACCGTCCTATCTCTGACTTTTAGTCACTGTTCGACGCCCAATGTGTTGCCCGCAACCAGATTGTACACCGAACGGAGAGGCGTGAAATAACTTATGACATGGGCCAGGCGGAGTAGAATTACTGACTCCGTTTATTCATCTGAGGGCACAGAATATATAGGGAAGATCTAGCCTAACTTCAAAGAGTCCTCCCCGTGAGATACTCCCCAGAACATCTGCTGAGGATGTGACAATCATGAATTTCCTCCTTATCAGGGTTCCTAGATTGAGCTGTAGATTCCAAGGTTTTCCCAGGCGCCTTGGCGCCACCTGCATAGAGGAGTAAATATGTAAATCTAAGGTTCAAAGAGAGAGAAGGGATGTCTCAGAGACCTCTTTATCAGGAAGGAATTGGGGAGCCGTACCACTTAATCCATGAGCCCTTTGGGGTGAAAGCCTGAGCAGAGGTCAAACTCTGCCTTGGATCTTAAACCCTTATCAGACTCTTAAGATCGGCCCTCAACACTTTCCTTTTCAATTATATTTGGATAAAAAATCTTAATATAAACGTCATATCCAAAAAAAATAAAAAAGAAGTGTTAGCTACGGCAAGGTACTCAATGAACATATGAATTCACACTTTATAGGAGAGAAGCTCTATAGTCTTGTATGTGAATACATATACATGAAGATAGAGAATATATATAAATGAAATACACAAGTTATTTCCTACTTATTGGATGGTATATTCATATATAAATATAATCCTATATATGTAGGGTGACAAAATGGTACATTCAGTCACTCAATGATGAGTGACTTGGATATGAACAATATGGTAGTAATACTCACAACTTTACGAAAAGATGCAAGCCTTTTAGAGGTAGGGAAAAAGAAAGAACAGCTTGGAGAAGGTGGGGTTCATGGCAGTTGACTTTCATTGATGTCATGGAAGGTGCAGATTATGGACAGAAGAGAGATGCAAATTTTCAGCTGTGCAAAGGCACTTTCTTTGGCTGCAAAGGGGACTCTGAGAATCAGAGTGGGAAAGGAAGCCCAAATAACTCCTTGTTCAGAGCTCATGTGCTCCTGTATTTCCCAACACGGACAGCTCAAAGAGGTTGTCCCCACAAGGGAAAGAGAGCTTCTCCCCTATTCTCCATAGATTAGCCTCATGGACATCTATCACTAAGATTGTCTCCTACTGCAAATAGCCTAAAGAGCCCTAAAAACTCCTCCAAGCTGACCTATTCCACCTTGTGATTCATGATTGAAAGGGGGATGTGTACTGAAGAAAGGACCAGGGGTCTCTCTCTATATATCTATCTATCTTTCACACACACACACACACACACACACACACACACACAGAGAGAGAGAGAGAGAGAGAGAGAGAGAGAGAGAGAGAAAGAGAGATAAGCACACACTCCACCCCAATGCAATCATCTCATAGAGAATTTTAAGTGAGAGAAATCATTTGTAATTGGGAGGTGAAGAAAGGGTGCTCTATAGTGTTGTGCCCAACAGTTGACTTACTTTCTAAGGAGAGAGACGGGATAGCCATGAGCAAAACACGTCTGGAACATAAACTAATTTACCAATTCGCATGGAAAATATGGGTTAGAAATGGGAACTTTTCTTATGGATGAGTTTTCATATTCTCTCAATGTTGACACATATGAGTACTAATCTATTCTCTCTCTCTCTCTCTCTCTCTCTCTCTCTCTATATATATATATATATATATATATATATATATATATATATATTTGTACTGATATTCCCTCTCTATATTCATGTATACGAATATTCCAGTATTATCTAAGTCTCTTCATACAGCAATACTCATATATCCTTTCTTTAGATCCATACACACACGTACATACTCCTCGGTTCTCTATTCATATATGTGAGCAATCATATATAGAGAATATATATTCCTATGTATGTACCTGTCTATCTCTCAGTATTACGTACTATTATTCATATATCTTTCTCCATTTACTGACATATAAGTATGCATATATTCCCTATATTCGCCTAAGTGAATCCTCACATATTCTTTCTCTTCATATATATGAGTATTCATTTTCTCTCTATATATGTATATGTTGTTATAGGCATCATCATATTCTTTCTCATTATACATGAATCCACATCTTCACCGACAGGGAAACCGTGGAATACTTGTTTACATATAGAGAGAAAAAGGGCTCACACTTGAATGAAGAAAAAAATAGAGAAGCATTCAGTTTTTTTTTCTCAGTCATTTGTGACACTTTCTGAAGCATTTTGAAGCTCTTATGGCAGAGATTCTGGAGTGGTTTGCCATTCCCCCCTCCAGCTCATTTTACACAGAAGCAGATTGAGGCAAACAGGGTGAAGTGACTTGTACAGGGTCACATAACCCAGGGTGACAACTGAAACTGCATTTTAATTCAGGTGTTGCTGAGACCAGACCAGACATTCTATCCACTGAACCGCCTAGACAATATGTGTGTACCTATATCAGAAGCTCTACAACGAGTTTTTCATATGAATATAGAGAGTACATGAGTATTCCTCTGTATGAATATAGAAAGAGAATATATGAGGTCTTCAATATTATGAACATAAAGAAAAAATACAGCAACACTTCAGTATATGAAGATACAAACAAATGGGTTTTTATCAGCGGCATATGGGATGGACAAAGAGATGGATAGATTGTGCAATGGACACTTCTCTAGTTCTGCTTCTTCCTCTCTGCCTGCGGGGCACCTGCAAGGATTTCAATCAGATAAGCCACATGGAGCACAGGAGAAGTCAGGTTCTCTTAGCTGGGGTTCTGTTAGGTGGTGGGGCAGCTAAAACGAAGCCAGTAGAGACCCTGGCTCAGGGGAGGGATAGCCAAACCAGAGGATGGACAGATGGTGAGTGCGGCGCCCGAGTCCCAGCAGGGGGCGATTGTGGAGGGGAGTGGAGCCGTGTTGCCAGGTGGCGAGCTGGGCTCGAACCTCACAAAGGCGCTGGCTGATGTCACCGACCATCAGCTCTGCTCCAGGTAATCCTAGTGTCTGGCTTGCCCTGGTAACTCTCTGGGTAACCTACACCAATCCCAATTTAGGGAGGAAGCTATTTCTGGGGAGTATTTTCTGAGGGATCTTCCACCCGTGAAACTTGGAGGTCAAAGGAGAAAGATATCTGCATAAAAGCTAATGAGTACATATATATATATATATATATATATAAAGAGAGAGAGAGAGAGAATATGTGAGGACTCATTTATGTAAGTATAGATAATATATGCATACGTATATGTCAATAAATGGAGAAAGATGTATTAATAAATATACATAATACTGAGAGATAGATTATATAAAGAGGAATATATCTTCTCAATTTATGATGGCTCACATGCATGAATAGAGAAGAGAGGTGTACATATGTGTGCGTATGGATCTAAAGAAAGCCTATATGAGTATTACTGTATGAACAGACATAGATAATACTGGAATATTCATAAACAAGAATCTAGAGAGAGAATATCACTACAAATATATATGACTATAGAGAATAGGTGAGTACTCACATGTGTCAACATTGAGAGAATAGAAATACTCGTCGGTAAGAAAAGTCCCTATTTTTCACCCACATTTTCCATGACATTTGACATATGAGTTTATGTTCCAAACCTGTTTTGCCTATGGCTATCCCATCTCTCTCCTTAGAAAGTAAGTCAACTGTTGGGCACAACAATACAGAGCACCCTTTTTTCACCTCCCAGTTACAAACGATTTCTCTCATTTAAGAATCTTTAAGAAATGATTGCCTTGGGGTGGAGTGTGTGCCTGTCTGTGTGTGTGTGTGTGTGTGTGTGTGTGTGTGTGTGTGAGAGAGAGAGAGAGAGAGAGAGAGAGAGAGATCCCTGGCCCTTTTTTCAATACACATCCCCCTTTCAATCATGAGTAAAAGAGAGGAATAGTTCAGCTTGGAGGAGTTTTTACTGTAAGCCACATTTCTTTTGGCTCTGCTTTCTATTCTCTGATTGTCAGTGACCTGGGACCAGCCCCTGAGGCTTTCCAGGACTCCTGAACTCTTGTGTTGGTGGCATCATTTCCACCGCCAATTTGATTTGGTTGCTTGGCCCATCTTCTTCCCCTTCAGACCTTTGGCATCAGGGAGATGATCTTTGAGCTGTCCCTGAGAATGATCTCAACAAGCTGGGGAAGAACCCCTCTTCCTGGGAACAACCTGATAGACCTGCTAAGGTTGGTAAACGAAAGGGCACATGAGCTTTGCTCAAGGTGTTATTCAGGTTCCTGTCCGCACCCTAACTCCTCCAGGATCCGCATTTCGACCAGAGTGGTCACTTTGGTCAGCCTACAGTTGATACCTTTCCGATGTGATCACTTTCCACCCTCTTTCCCATTGTGGAAAGGCCAAATGCAGCAAGCTGTTCCAGATCGCCCTGTCACCTAGCCCTTCCTCCTTTGCCCAATCTAGATCACGTTCACCATGTCCTGGAGACTCCTCTCCCCCCACACTACACTGGGTGTTTTCTCAGGGCAGGAAAGAGGGACCTTCCCTAGGCGTTTATCATATCCACCTTCCAGGACAACATTCAAGTAGGCCTAGCAGGGAAGCCACTGAAGATCATCCCCTCCCTTCCCTCCTGTTTCAGAAAGGAAAGAAACCCATTTAGGAAAGGGGTGATATTTGCTCTGCCTTGCCCTGCTAACTCTCTGGGTGACCTACACAAATCCCAGTTGAGGCAGGAAGCTGTTTCTTGGGAGTGTTTTCTGAGGGAACTTATGCCCATGAAATGTGGATGTCAAAGGAAGAGATATCAACATAGAAGCCACCTAGGGTTTCAAGCAAGACAAACCTGGGCCCAGAACCTGCTGCAGGTACTTACTGGCTCTGTACCCTTGGTCAAGATCCTGACCTCTTCTTGTCCTCATTTTCACTTTCTCCAAAATGAAGAGGTTGGACCAAATGACCCCTAAGGTCTCCTTTAGCCCTCCATCTCACAAACCCCTCCAAGTCCATTCAGAGCTAGTACTCCATGCCCACCTCCCCCCTCAATCACCCATTCCAGCAGAAAAACAAAACACAAAAAGCAAAAAGCAAAGTACTAGTCCAGTGCTTTCCCTCCAGACAACTGCCAAGCAGGAAGTTCGTCCTGCCAAACAGTGATCTGACTTGAAAGACTGCAATGAAGCTCCTGGGGCTGTGTGCAGCTTCCTCCCGGGCAGAGGTGTTCCCCACTGCAGCCGCCTGGCTGCCCTCAGAAACTAAAGGGTTGAAAAGCGAAGGTCAGAGAAATACCACTTGGGGATCATTACCTTCTATCCGAAGTAACTTCGAGGTGCTGAGGCAGGTGCAGTGTGGCCACAAGCTTCCTGCGAGCCTCGGGTTGCCGTTCAGCTGCTCTCCTCCAATCTCACACCCCACCAGATTTGAACTCTCGGCCACCATAGATACTCAGGCAACGAGGGGCGGAGCAGAGCTGACGCTCGGTGACGTCAGCAAGCCCCTTTGTGAGGCCTGAGCCCACCTTACTGCCTGGATACGCAGGCTCCACCCCCCTCCACACCGGCCCCCGCTGGCACTCCAGGAGCCACATTCACCTTCTGCTGGTCCCTTGGTTCTGGTACCCCCCACCCCTCCCGGCCCCGACACCGGTGCTACTGGGTTCGTTTTAGCTGCGATCCCCATCCAAGAGAACCTGACTATACTCCTCTATTCCAGATGCCTTATCTCACTGAAACCCTTGCAGTTTCCCCACAGGCATAGAGGAAGAAGGGGAACTGGACAAGTATCCATGGCACAGTCTATCCATGTCTTTGTCCATCCCTTGTACCCATGAGAAAAACCCATTTGTTTGTATCTTCCTATCCCCAAGTCTTTCTATACTTTTTCATGATGTTTATATTAATGAAGAACTCACACTTTCTCTTTCTATATTCATACAGAGGAATACTTATGGATTCTCTCTATATTCATATGAAGGACTTCTGGGAGAGCCTCCGACATGGGTACACATGTATTGTCTAGGTGGATAGAGTGTCTGGTCTCGGCTCAGCATGACCTGAATCAAAATGCCATTTCACATGTCACCCTGGGCTATGTGACCTTGTCCAAGGACTTCACCCAGTTGGCCTCAGTTTTCTTCTCTGTAAAATGCGCTGGAGGGAGAAAGGGCAAACCACTCCAGAATCTCTGCCATGAGAGCCTCCAAATGCTCCACAAAGTGTCACAAGTGAGTGAAAAAAAGACTGAATGATAAGTCTCTATTTTATTCTTCATTCAAGTGTGAGCCCTTTTTCGCTCTCTATATAAACAAGAATTCCACAATTTCCCTGTTGGAGAAGATGTGGAGTCATATATGATGAGACAGAGTATGAGGATTCCTATAACAACATATACATATGGAGAGAGAAAATGAGAACTCATAGATATATACATATACATACATACATATATATACATACATATATACACATACATACATACATACATATATATACATACATACATATGTATATGTATATACATATATACATACATACATATATATATGTGTCTATATATATGTGTATATATATATGTGTCTATATATGTGTGTATATATATATGGTATGGACATACATAAAGATAAGAAATATGTGAGTACTTTTTATGTGAAAATAAAGAATGTATGCATGCTTCTGTGTCCATAAATGGAGAAAGAAGTATGTATCATCATACATAATACTGAGAGTTAGACAGGGACATAAATAGGAATATATCTTCTCAATTTATGATTGCTCACATATATGAATACAGAACAAAGGAGTACATATGTGTGTGTATGGATGTAAAGAAAGGACATATGAGCACGGCTTCAGAGAGAGACATAGATAATACTGGAGTATTCATATACAGGAATCTAGAGAGAGAATATCAGTACAAATATATGTGACTATAGAAAGTAGGTGAGTACTCATATGTTTCAACATGGAGAGAATATGAATACTCATCCATAAGAACAGTCCTTATTTTTTACTCACTTTCACCATGAGGTTTCACAAATAAGTTTGTGTTCCAAAGCTTTTTTCCCATGGCTATCCTGTCTCTCTCCTTAGAAAGTAATGCAACTGCTGGGCACAACACTATAGAGCACCGTTTCTTCACCACCCAATTACAAATGATTTCTCTCACTTAGAATTCCATATGAAATGATTGCACTGGGGTGGAGTGTGTCCCTGTGCGTGTCTGTGTGTGAGAGAGAGAGAAAGAGAAAGAGAGAGAAAGAAAGACAGAGAGAGAGAGAGAGAGAGAGAGAGAGAGAGAGAGAGAGAGAGAGAGAGATCCCTGGCCCTTTTTTCAATACACATCCCCCTTTCAATCATGAGTAAAAGAGAGGAATAGTTCAGCTTGGAGGAGTTTTTACTGTAAGCCACATTTCTTTTGGCTCTGCTTTCTTTTCTCTGATTGTCAGTGGCCTGGGACCAGCCCCTGAGGCTTTCCAGGACTCCTGAACTCTTGTGTTGGTGGCATCATTTCCACCGGCAATTTGATTTGGTTGCTTGCCCCATCTTCTTCCCCTTCAGACCTTTGGCATCAGGGAGATGATCTTTGAGCTGTCCTTGAGAATGATCTCAACAAGCTGGGGAAGAAACCCTCTTCCTGGGAACAACCTGATAGACCTGCTAAGGTTGGTAAACGAAAGGGCACATGAGCTTTGCTCAAGGTGTTATTCAGGTTCCTGTCCTCACCCTGACTCCTCCAGGACCCGCATTTAGCCCAGAGAGGTCCCTTTGGTCAGCCTACAGTTGATACCTTTGCTGTGTGATCACTTTCCACCCTCTTTCCCATCGTGGAAAGGCCAACTGCAGCAAGCTGTTCCAGATCCCCCTGTCACCTAGCCCTTCCTCCTTTGCCCAACCTAGATCAAGTTCACCATGTCCCAGAGACTCCTCTCCCCCCACACTAGACTGGGTGTTTTCTCAGGGCAGGAAAGAGGGACCTTGCCTAGGCTTTATCATATCCAACTTCCAGGAAAACATTCAAGTAGGCCTAGCAGGGAAGCCACTGAAGATCATCCCCTCCCTTCCCTCCTATTTCAGAAAGGGAAGAAACCCATTCAGGAAAGGGGTCATATTTGCTCTGCCTTGCCCTGCTAACTCTCTGGGTGACCTACACAAATCCCAGTTGAGGCAGGAAGCTGTTTCTTGGGAGTGTTTTCTGAGGGATCTTATGCCCATGAAATGTGGATGTCAAAGGAGAGACATGTCAACATAGAAGCCACCTAGGGTGTCAAGCAAGACAAACCTGGGCCCAGGACCTGCTTCAGGTACTTACTGGCTCTGTACCCTTGGTCAAGATCCTGACCTCTTCTTGTCCTCATTTTCACTTTCTCCAAAATGAAGAGGTTGGACCAGATGACCCCTAAGGTCTCCTTTAGCCCTCCACCTCACCAACCCCTCCAAGTCCATTCAGAGCTGCTCCTCCATGCCCACCTCCCCCCTCAATCACCCATTCCAGCAGAAAAACAAAACACAAAAAGCAAACAGCAAAGTACTAGTCCAATGCTTTCCCTCCAGGCAACTGCCAAGCAGGAAGTTCGTCCTGCCAGCCAGTGATCTGACTTGAAAGCCTGCAGGGAACCCCTGGGGCTGTGTGCAGCTTCCTCCCGGGCAGAGCTGTTCCCTATTGCAACCCCCTGGCTGCCCTCAGAACCTAAAGGGGTGAAAAGGAAAGGTCAGAGAAATACCACTTGGGGACCATTACCTTCTATCTGAAGTAACTTCGAGGTGCTGAGGCAGGTGCAGTGTGGCCCCTAGCGTCCGGCGAGCGTCCGGCGAGCCTCTGGTTGCTGTTCAGGTGCTGCCCTGCAATGTCACCCCCCGGCCAGATTTGAATTCTCAGCCACCATAGCTACTCAGCCAACGAGGGGCGGAGCAGAGCTGACGCTCGGTGACGTCAGCAAGCGCCTTTGTGAGCCTGAGCCAGCCTTGCAACTGGATAAGCAGGCTCCACCCCCCTCCACACCGGCCCCCCGCTGGGTCTCCAGGAGCCACATTCACCTTCTGCAACCATGTTTTCAAGTGTTCTAACTTATCTGCTAAATGCAATACTGATTGTTCTAATAAATTGACTTTATATAATGTATCAGTAGCTTCTTGTGCATTGATACTAAACATTTTTTGCTAAGTCATATACAAATTATGCAGTTTAGATCAGATTGTAGCACAATAGATGAAACAGTAGTATACAATAAAAGAAGCAACAATGATTAAACCAATAATAAGGGGACAAGTAAATTGTTTTGATTGAGTGAAGGAGGAAATGATCATTTTAGGAACACGTTTACCACAGTTCTGGAACTATTCATGCGTAATATTAGTAGGGAAAATAACAAATGATTATTGTTTTACCAAAAGTACAATATAGCCATTATGATGAATACATCGTTTGAGAGTACAATTGATACAAGTATCATTTCTATTCAAAAATAGTATTAGATTGAGTAAAATTTACCTATCCAATAGATAAACTGGTATTAACAAATGATGTAACAAGGAACAGATATGATTCAATATTGTTGCTAAATTTTGAAAAACATACAGTTGTCCTGGATGCTAGAGATCTGAGAGTAATTGTAACATTGACTTTGTCCTGGAGATAGGGATCTTCTTGTCTTCTGAACCTACAGGTGTTATTAGTGTATGTACAGTCCCAATTTGTCCATATATGTGAGAGGTTGCATCCAGGTGGACAAGGAAAAATAAGTCCAGTGCTGAGCACTCTGTACATTATACGCTTGAGCAGAAAGGAAAGGTACTATTGTTAAAAATACAAGTTTAGGAGTTTTCCATCACTCGATGAGAGGGAGCTTTCACTGGACCCCATGTGGGAAGGCGACTTGTCACTGTAGATTGGCTCCTTCTGCGCTTTCCCAGAATCCTCATAATTTGCATTTGAGCTCTGAGTTGTTATACATGCTCTGACATCTTTCTCCGGTATCCGGACAGGTTTATCAAAGTTTTCTGAAAAATTATAAGCACACCCTCACCCCCTCGTTAGTAATGGATCCAGTAATGGAGCTGGGCCTCTGAATGTTTTTAGGCTGGAGCGTACTCTTTTTGTGTTAATATTTAGAAAATTAATAGCCAATTATAAAAATTAATAGCCAATTGTCAAAAATTAATAACCAATTATCAATGAGGGGTAATAGCCCAGATTCCCACTTTTTTGTTTAAAAAGAATAATTTTAATATCTTTGTTTTTATTATATAAAATGTTTGTGATCAGAGAAATGTTATCAAAAGCACAAAAGATAGAAAATGTTTTGCTAATGGAAGCTTCTCAGGAGCATTATCTGTTTTGATTCATTTAAGTACACTCATAACTGTGAAGGCTTGTAAAATATGATTGATCACATATTTAATTGTACCACTTGTTGTAAAGTGGCAAAACTGAAAGAAAAAGTATCCATTATAACATGAATATAAGAAAGCTTTTCAAAAGAAGCATATAGGTTACATCCAATTGTCAAATATGTTTGGCAGAAAAGCCTCTTGATAGATTTGAAACAGGCTGTTAATTAAAAAATAATCATTATTCTTTATACTATGTTTCTAATATGTAAGAGTTTATTTATTCAAAAATAGTCACAAAATGTTTTCTTCTCTACAGTTAAGGTTGTTGTATTGGCAGAATATAGTTAATAAAAGGCTCAATAAAAGCTTCATAAAAGTTAAGTGGCAGCATTGTAGTGAAGAGTCAATAATGCCATTGCTTTCAGTATATAATTGTGTACTAGTAATATATTTTAACTTCGCAGTCTCTATATTTTGAGAGACATAAACAGATTACTTGTTATCAGAAACAACATTAATAGGCTCATAATATCTTGCTCTACCTGTACTTAACCCATCGATGAATGTCATGGGTGCTGAAGGAATGGGGTTAAATCTAACAATCTTTTTGAAATACCTATGAATAATTAGTAAAAAAGGTTAATATCTTAAGAAATGGTAAGTAATTATCAATACCAATACGACCAGAAAAAAGATTAATAGCAATTTGCCAATTCTTTAAGAGGAAATAAGAGTACCTATTTGTCTTTTATTATAAGGTTGATTAATAACAGAAAGTAAACTTCCTATAAGTTAAAAATTGTAGGGGACGCTGGAGTACTAAGAATAGCACCTGGTACCTCTTCATTTAAAAAAATATGGGTGAGTTCAGGTTTAGGAATTTTTCTGTTTGACTAAATAAAGCTCCTTTTTTTTTTTTTTTGCTTGAGGAGTTAATGTCCTAGGGGAATTTAGATTAGGTCTTCTCTAAATGTAAAAAAGAAATTAGCCAGTTGTTCTGTAATAATTTGGAGTGGTGGTAGAAACCAATTAATATCTCCTAAAGGTTTTTGAAAATCATTAAGTGCTTTTAAAGAATTAAAGCATAAGTGTACCTTTTGTGGCTTTACTGTTGATTCGGTGACCATATGACCTCGGTAGGAGAATGAAGATTTTTCTTAAACTTTTTCTTGGGCTATAATAAGCCCATATTCTTTTAAAGCTAATTGAGGCTGAGGAAATAAATGTGTGAGTTTTCAGTGGAACAGCTACAAAGTATGTCACTATGTAGTGTATTATTTTTGCATTGAGAAATTTTTTCCTAATTGGTTGTATAACTTTATTAAACAAAATTTTGACACATTGTAGGGCTCGTTTTCATGCCTTGAGGAAGGACTTTCTATTGAAACCTGGTTGCAGGGTGTTCTGCATTAACACTGGGTATTGTAAAAGCAAAGCAACATTTGTCAGCTTCTTGGAGTGGAATAGTAAAAAAAAAAAGCAATCTTCTAAATCAATAACTATCAAAGGCTAGGAAACAGAATTCACAATGGGTGACAGGAGACTTCATTAATAGCTCAGAGGTCATGAGGCATCCTCTATTTGCTGACTTCATTTTAATAACAAAAACAGGTGAATTCCAAGGATTTGTAAAGAATTCTATATGTTCTTTAAAAAGTCTTGTTCAACTAATGGTTTTACTGTAAAAATCTTCCTTTTTTGTCAAAAGCCACTGTTTCATCCAAACTAACAGCTCCCTTAGATGTAAAATATCGTGCCCCCACAAATTAAAGGGAATTAATTGAGTTTCAGCTGTCTATTATTCTACTTAGTTGAAATTCATCTTAAAATAATTGATTAGTGGTGATCTACTAGGCAGGCTAAAGCTAATTATTATCTTTAAGAGTTTTTAAAGAATCTTTCCATTTTATAATATTTTCGGGGTCTAATTATGGGCTGTGAAACAATATGTCCAAAGTAAGCAAAGGGTGATTTCTTTTGTGCCTTATCAGAGTAATTATAAATCTTTGAGACTGAAGAGCTTGTTAAAGCTCACACATTAATAAGGAAAGTTTGCCAGTAATAGAACAACTGCAAATTTATCATCCATATAATAAATTATTTTTGTCTGGGAATATTTCTGCCTAACAAGTTTAAAAGTGGTATGAACAAAATTTTTGCACATGGTAGAAAACATTCCTTCTTAAAGGAACATAATAGGAAAACTTCAAATACTAATTCAATAGAGATGACTATACCCAAATTAAAACTCAAAACAAAATTAGTTATAGTCCTAAAGGTCTTTTACCTTTAGCTGTAAGTTTCACTAATCTTGCCTTAAAGCCAGGTACAGTTAATTTTACTCCTACGGAGTTGTAATAAATAACAAAGATTTACCATGACTCACATACATAATAGATTTCACTTGACATCTTTCTTTCTCAAATTTAAACTTACTCTGGTAAAAAGCCAATTATTAGGAATCATTTCATATAGTTGCAGCTTCTCAGCAAGCTAAATTAATTGTTTAGAACTGCATAATCTTAACAAGTTCTCTCTCTCTCTCTCTCTCTCTCTCTCTCTCTCTCTCTCTCTCTCTCTCTCCTTTTTTTTTTTTCATTCAGGGCAGATGGAAATACCTGACTTTCTAATTGACAGCTATAAAACATTATGAGACAAAATTAACTGGACTTGATAAAATAATTTAGCTGGCTTTTACACAGCTTTCCCTCTGTCTTTCAGTCTTTTTTAATTCACATTTTAAATAACATCTAAATTATTAAAGATTGTTTGAGATAGTACAAAACAATACAAAAGTTTACCATTTTGTAAAGATACTAGATTTTTAAAAGTTGAAACAAGCATATTACTAATTTGAATGAGCTAAATTATCTTTTGATTGCGTTCCAATACATAAAAAACTTTGCTTTATGAACTGAGGGGGTGCACTCTCCTTTTTAGTATTCTCATTCTGTCTCTCACACCCCAACTTGGCCAGGGTGGAATGGAGAGAAAGGAAGAGAATATTTTCCAACAACTTCTCTTTGATAATCTTTCATTTTTACACCCAAAAGCTTTGGCCAGAGCTTTAGAATGCAAAAAAGAAAGAGAATTTCTTCCTAATAACTCTTCAAAAGTTTTCAAATCATTTATTCTCAAATCTTCTGTGCATGCTATTAATGCAGACAGATTATGCGATTCTTTCTACCCTTATTTCTCTATTATTGCAGGCTTAAACTTTCTTGTCTTTTATCAGTCATATCATGTAAATAATAAAGTATTTTTTCTCTCCATCTCACCCCCATCCACCCGCTCCTGGGAGGCGGCTGGTAGGAGGGAGGGGGAAGGAGAGAAAGCTAGCTAGCTGCAAAAGGTTTCAGATTACACACATACACACAGACACTCACATAGAACAGATAACATAATGACAGGAAGACTAGTCAGAAATTCCCTATACAAATCAGACAACTCCTTTGGAGAATGAGCTTTTTCCACTTCTGTTGTTTAAGAGAAAGGGAATACACCTTTCACTTCATCCTCCTCTGCAATTCTAAGCTTCTCATCAAATAGTCTATTCCTCTCTTCTTCTTCCTTTGTTCCTGCCCCCACATTTACCCTGGGCACTTTTGTTGCTAATGGCACGTTCTCTGGAGGAGTGAGATATATTTTTAGCATGTTCCAAAAATTCCTGTAGCTTACTATTTGTAATAAATAAACCCCTTTCTGTCACTGTTTCCTTGAAAAGTTTTAGATAGCATTCTTTGTCTATGATTCTGCTTTGTGTTTGACCCATACTTTCGGTCCCAGGCATGCCTCCCCAAACCGATAGTAAGTGCGTGTGGCCTTTCCAAAGCAACACTATATCTTATGCTCTAAGTACCGAGCCTGTTTCTAAACTTTTTTCTAATCAATTTTTTTGTAATTTATAATCTCCCACGTAAGCCTGGTGATTTTTTTCTCCCCCTCTTAGCCTTAATATTTCTAAGGGGAAACCTGTAATGACCCTCGTTCCTTTTTACCTTACTACCGCGTCGTCGAGCCACTTCAGGACCTTGTTTCCTGGCATAGTGACCAGCAAGGGTTTCTTCCTCTGGAGTTTTTTTTCAAGGAACCGTCCTCCCTCTGAAATTCAGAGGAGTAGTTAACAAAATGAGCTGCTGCGTAGATAAGAAATGGGATGCAGACAGAAAAAAGTCCTTTTGACTTGATAGTAGGATTTATGATGCAACGATTAAATATGCAGATGACATAAAGCCAGAAGGGATAAACCATAAACTTGAAATACACAGCAAGGATTAAAAAGCATCTAAATCAAAAATAATGTGCTGAAAATAAAAAATTTCAAAGGTGTAAATATAAACACCTACTCTTAGCTTTAAATGAATTAATGAGTCATGAGTTCAGAATTTGGGATACATAATCATGAAAGCCATGTAAAAAACATATTTTTTTTAAAAGCTCGAATAAAAATAATAATAAAAAGTGGGAGGGGGGATTGGCAGCAAGATGGTACAGTATGGCCTGAAGTCAGGAAGACTCATCTTTGTGAGTTCAAATGTGGCCTCAAACATTGTATATAGTAAATAGTATAGCACAGTGTAAATAGCCATGTGACCCTAGGAAAATCACTTCATCCTGTTTGCCTTCGTTTCCTCATCTATAAAATGAGCTGGAGAAGGAAATGACAAAGCACTCTGGTATCTTTGCCAAGAAAATCCCAAATAAGAATGTAAACCCTTGGTCAAAACTGAAACAGCAGAACAACAACAAAAATAATAATCGCTAATTTTTATATGACAATTAAGTTTCTAAAGCACTTTATACATGACTCTCATTTGATCCTCACAACAATCCTGTGAGGTAGATACTCTTACTAACCTTTCCAAGGTCATTGAGCCTGGAAACATCTAAAAGAAGATTTAAACTCTGTCCTTTCTGATTCCAGGTTTAGGATTCTATCCACAGCCCTACCAATGGCCGGGTAAAGAATGGCAGTAACGGGGAAAAGACAGTCTACTTGTCCTTCTCTACTCAGTCCCAGAGGTGCAAAGATGGGTAGAAGCTCCCAAAGCAAAATTATAGCATGATGTAATCAAATTAACTCTTAATGAGTAGAACTTCCCTAAAACTGCAATGTGCTGCACTTAGTGATACTGACCTCACTATCCTTGAAGACTAGTGACACTAGTGATTTTGTAGAGGTGATTACTAATCAGATACAGGTGGATTATATGGTTTCGGGGAACCCAGATAATTCTGAGATTGTGTGAATCTGAGAATACCTTTTACATCCTCGACTTAATGTGGTTCATATAAAATGTGTGCAATGTGGTTCCTTTTAGCATGCCAAAACCTCAGATTGTAAAGAAATGCTTGATAAATAAACTGTGGCCTCACACTCCTCAGTGTACCTCGTGGGCATAATACAAATTTGAAAATTTACCGACCTGAAACCTCATAAAGCAAATAGCATGCCAAGAAAACACTGTGGCTAGGTTGTTGGAATTACAGGAAAACAAATGTGATTAAAGTATTGACAAATGAGAGACAGGAAGGGACAGAGAGACAGACAGACAGAGAGAGAAATAGAGACAGAGACAGAGAGAGAGAGAGAGGAGAGATTCAGGATCAAAGAAGCAGAGATTTTGAAACTGACAGATCAGATAATTCATTTCTCCTAATCTTCCAGGTACTAAACATTCAGAAAGATGTGTTAGATTTTTTTAAAATGTTCCCAAATTCTCTTTTTAATTATTTCAATCTTTACCCATTCTCATGGGTAAAGAAATCATACCGAAATTCTCTAACTCTTCTATATAAATCTACTTCCACTTGTTCTTCCATTCATCAAATTTAAAGGAAGAAAAAAAGGAAAATTGGTCGCATTTTTCTCTGCAGCCTTCAGTTACTTAAACACTATTCTTTCCTTCTTTTTCTTCCTTTTCCTCTCTAACCTGAATAATTCCATTTTCTTCCATGTTTCCTCACAATATACATTATTCAATCCTTTAATCAGATTTTTGACCTGTCCCTGAACCTTCTCCAGGACCCTTGATTCTATAGCCTAGAATTCATCCCAAGAGTCAAGTAAATATCAAGTGAAGAAGTGGACTGATAAAATTATCTCCTAGTTGACATTTCTTCTCCCTATTTTAGTCATGTGTCCCCAGAACCATCCTTGCTAATTATAGAGTTCTCAAAAATCTTCCATATCTACACACAGTTCCTCACTGTCTAGTTATAAATACACATGCACTTATCCTTACATCCTATAATTCAATTCAGTGAATATTCCTAAAATGTCTTTTATGTCTATATCACTATGCTAAGCACTGGGGAAATAGAAGTCCTTCTCTGCAGAGAGCTTGCCTTCTATTTACAACCTTAACATAGTCAGAAGCCTCTTTTAGGGCTTTGTCTGCATCAGAGTCATATGCTTCTTTGTTTTCCATGTGATTTTGGACTATGGTATACATGATGTACCCAGATACATTAGCCTCACTGCTATTCTGTCTCTTGACTTCCTTTCTACTGTTGGCCCCCATTCCTGGAACTGTCTCCATCCTCATCCTGCCTTCTTGGCTTCTTTCAAGACTCAGCTCAATACTATCTTCTAGGAATACCTTTCCCAGTCCCTGCCATCCTCATTGCTACTACCTTTCACTTGAGATTTCCTTCCATTTTCACTGCATCCATCTTGTATGTACATGGTTGCTTGCCTGCTGTTTCTCATATTATAATGTGAACTCCTTGAGATCTGAGACTGAGTTTTTGCCTTTTTTCTTCTCCTCAGAACATAGTATCATAAGGAGGGTTTAAGGAGTAGGGGGTAGGAGGAATAATGAAAAATTAAGGAATGGAATAAGCATTTATATAATATACCTAGGGGCAGCTAGGTGGCAGAATGGATGGAGCATCCAGCCTATAGTCAAGAAGAATTGACTTCATATTTCCCTCAGACACAGACTAGCTGTGTGACCCTGAGCAAGTCACTTAACACAGTTTGCCTCAGTTTACCCACATGTAAAATGAGCTGAAGAAGGAAATGGCAAACCTCTTCAGTATTTTTCCCAAGAAAACTCCAACTAGGGTCACAAAGAGTCAGATGCTGCTAAATAACTGGAAAACAACTATATAATACTTACTATGTGTCAGGCACTGCACTAAGCATTATTTAAAACCATTATATCACTTGATCCTCACAATAACCCTGTGAGATAGATCCTATTATTAGCCTCATTTTACATTTTAAGAAACTGAGGTGTACTGAGGTTAAATGACTTGCCTAGGGTCATGAAACGAGTAAGTGTGGGAGACTGAATTTCAACTCAGGTCTTGCTGACTTGAGGCCCAGTATTATAGCCACTGAAACACCAGTTGCCTCTGGTGCCTGTCACATAGGAAGCACTTCAAAACACTTGTTGACTGAAACTCTGCGTAACCCAATGAACATTCATTAAATTGTACAGTTTTACAGTACATGATTTTTCCCCAAGGTTTAGTACCTGCCATTTAGTCTTCACAAACTTTCACTCTTTTCCTGTTTTTCTTACAACTTGTAAATTAATTAATCACTTAGTATTCTGGTATAGGACTCTACCACTCCTCTACTTTGTACTGTCCACAAAATAAGTATGGTCTCTATCTGATTGATCATCCTGAAGTATTACGGAAGATAGCAAATAATATTTGGTTATAAACGTCATTGGGAATCCTCTCCCAGGTGGCTACAGTACCTACAAGTCAACCTCTGGGTATGAAAGTTGTATTGGAATTTACTTTTTGCAATGTAATTATTCTACCTGTTAACAAATGTATTTTGAGTGAAGTATTACAGATGGCATCTGTTTCAAAGAGAGACGGCATCTATCCCTCCCCTCAATCTAATAGTTACATAATAGATAATTGTGAAAGAAGCATTAGCTAATTTTGTCTCATTCCCAAAAGGCAGTTTGAAAGAAGAAGGGAAGTTATGGCTGATTTCTAATGAGTGAGTTAGCAGAGAAAAGAGAAAAGTCAGGAAGGAAAGGAAATCAGCATATTATGCCAAATTGAGAAGATCACCTAGGATTTTATGATTTAAAGACTCAGAGCCATACATCTTAAGTTCTATATTCAACTCTGTCTATCATGTGAACTTAATTTAATCCTTGGCTCCCCACGTTATAACTTTATTCATCATATGTTGTCTAGATTAACATTATGCCCGTCCTCCCCTAAACAGAGCATCCAAGGACTAAATATATATCTACCGAACTGGTGTCTTCTGTAAAGATACATAATATTCAGCTACATTCATGGGGACATACTGAAACAGAATGCTTTTGTTTTTCTCTGATGTGTTCTAATGTAGAAGGTTAACCAGGATAGCCCAACGAATGTGGTGAGATTACAGAAAGCTCAACCATGGTTTGAGACATTGATTCAATCTCCCAGTGGAGGGCCTGTATGCATGGGCGAGTAAGTAGAGATTAAATCTCTCAATAGAGTGCGCATGTGTGTGCACGTGTGCGTGTGTGTGTTTGTGTGTGTGTGTGTATGCTTACTCAACCACTGAATGAAAGGAGTGTGTGTGTGTGTGTGTGTGTGTGTGTGTGTGTGTATGTGCATGTATACATTGTATCCACTGGCACCTTCTGGGGGACACTAATTATATCTCTAACCCTGGGAATTTATACAGCCATTGTGATTAAGAATCACAGAATTTTTTCAATATTTTCTGAACCCTGGCTTATTTACCTACGCCTATAATTTGCTCTGCTGGAAGAAGGAGGCTCTATATGTTCCTCACCTAAGTCAATCAAATGATTTCTCAGATATTTAAATTTAATCACTCGTCCTCAGAAAGATTCAAATGGATTGTCAAATACAGAGGCCAAGAAGATGCATTATTTGGGGAGGGAAGCACTAGATTTAAAGCCACAAGACATGTATTCAATTCCCAGGTCTGTCACTTACCACCTATCTGACCATGGGCAAGTAATATGAAAATGCTTTGGGCCTCAATTTTCACATCTGTAAAATGAGTGCATAGGACCTGTTTTAGGATCATAGAGCTAGAGCTAGAAGGGATTTTATGAGTCACCTTGTTACTTCGTGTTCAGAGTTCTAATGGAATGTCATCACTCTTCGTAGAGAGATGCAACCTAAAACACAAATGAATGGCTTCCAACTTTGTAAACTTAACAAGTTGGTCAGTTCATCGATTTGGACCCTACTGAGGATGAATAATTAAGTTTCACCACCTGCCAGATGATGTGATTGGATCAGGTTATGGAGCAAATCAAGATTATTTCTTTAAACAAGACTCCTAAGCTCTGTCACCCCTCTACATTGGTCTCTCTGTGAAATCCTGGAGTTTCAAACTGTAGAAATGTGATTATTTGATACACTATATGCAATAACCCATCAAGAAGACAGCTGACAGACCAGATCAAAGAAACATCAGGTTTTTGAAGAAACTCTTTTTCTTTTTTTCTACAGTTGTTTCAATCATGTCTGACCATTTATGACCCTACTTGGGGGTTTTCTTGGCAAAGATGTCAGAGTAATTTGCCATTTCCTTCCCCAGCTCATGTTATACATGATGAAACTGAGGTCAAGATGGGTAAGTGATATACCCAGGTTCACACAATTATTAAGTGTCCATCCCACTCATTCCTAAAACCTAATAATATTCAAGAAAAGCAAGATTAAAGAATATATAAACCATAATTTCCTTTTAGAAATATAAATCCTATTCTGTTCTCTCATTGATTTGCACTCTGGAGATCCACCTGACCTTTTCAAAGAATATAGAAAAACTTACAAAATACAGCAGTCATTTAGAAAATCACAGCAACAGACAAAATCTGTGTATTTTCTGAATGCTAGCCCTGGGTAAATTTCATAAAAATGAAAAAAAAAACTAAATAAGTTTGAAAACTTCTGTTTACAATACCACACTAATTCAATGTAGTAGAGGTCCACATGAATCAGAAAGACAGCTGCCTGTCCTATCTATAACCAATACTGGTCACACCAATGTAACCTAGGCCAAGTCAACCTTTCACTCTTCTGGAAACTCTGTAACACAATAAATGATGGAGAAGTTGATGGCCTGGAAGAAAAGAAATATTTCACCGGGACATCTTTACAAAAATGAAATCTTAGGTTCACTCCGAATACTCTTATCAATATCAATGCAAAGATTGTCATAGTAATTATGATTTTGTCTGCAAAATGCTCACATATTTAATGACTAAAAAAAAAAAGTGAGTCAGTAAAAGAATTGCCTGTTAAATAATTATATTACATTATTAGATAATGTTGGAGATAGAAATAACCTAAAAGATCATCTAGGCTAGTATCCTTATCTTGGAGGTACAGAAACACAGGAAAAGAGAAGTGAAATGAGTTGCCTGAAGTTACACATGTCACAGGAGTCAGAGATGGAACTTAAAACCAGGACATCTAAGTTTAATCTAGACATTGGATAAATTAGGTGCCTCTGAAGGACTCTCAGATTGCTTTGGAAATAAACTCCAGTTAAAATAAGTCAATTTGTTCATCTTTTCACCACCAATATAAACTTTCACTGGTCCCTAAATAACATTTCAACCCACAGTGGAAGAGCTCGAGGAAAATTTCAGGTTAAAATCTGTTCGCTGTAGATACAGCTTGAAATACCCAGGATGTTCTAACATTATATAGATGAAGATAGAATTGAGTGGATATATAACTAGATCATCTATGAGATAGGTGCAAAGAGCACTACATGTGGGTCTGTGCTTAATTTTAATACTAGTAGTAGTAGTAGTAGTAGTAGTAGTAGTAGTAATAGTAATAGTAATAATGTCAGCAGAGCTAGTCAATTACCATTTATGAAGTGCATACTTTATACCGGCGTGGTGCTAAGCACTAGGGCTACAAGGAGTGGCAATAGACAGTACCTGCCCTTAAAGAGGTCACAATGTAATATATTATCATGCATTTATAAAACACTTTAAAGTTTGAAAAAAACCATGAGAAATGGTATCTCACTCAATCCTCACAACAATCCTGGAAGGTACTTGCTATAATTATCCTCATTCTGAAAATGAGGAAACTTGAGATAGAGGGAGATTAAGTGGTTTGCCAAGGGACACAGAGGGTGATATTTGAATTCAGATCTTCCTGACTCCAGGTTGAGTTTGTCCATCCTTCCTTCATTCCTTCCTTCCTTCCTTCCTTCTCTTTCTTTCTTTTCTTTCTTCTTTTTCTTTCTTTCTTATTTTTTGGTGAGGCAATTGGGCTTAAGTACTTCCCACACACACACCTAGCAAGCATCAAGTGTTTGGTCTCTCACTGGATTTGAACTCAAGGCCTCCTAAATTGAGGGCCAGTGCTCTACCCACTGTGCAACCTAGGTGTCCAGAGTGCCTCATTTATTATACCACTTAGTTGTCATCCTTAGCTGAGTCCACCTAGCTACTTCCCTTAATTTTATACAGTAACACCCCACCCAAAAAGAAATTCCAATATTGTCTATATATCAACAGGCATTTTTTAAAAAATTATTTATCTGTTTTCAGCCTTCAACATTTACTTCTCTAAGATGTTAAGTTCCAATTTTCTCCCTGTTGATCCCTTGCCCACCCCAAGATGGCATGTGATCTGATACAGGCTCTACACATACATCAACAGTGAACCCATCCTGACATTAGTCATATTGTTAAGAAGAATTAGAACTACTGGGAGAAACCATGAGAAAAAAGAAACAAGCAAAAACAGAAAAAAGGGAGAGAATAAATAACATGCTTTGATCTGCATTCAGAATTAATAGTTCTTTTTCTGGATGTGGAAAGCATTTTCCATCCTTTGGAGTTGTATTGGATCCTTGCAGACCCAGAAGAAATAAATCTATGAAAGCTGGTCATTGCACAATGTCGCTGTTACATTATACAATGCTCTTTTACTTCTACTTACTTCATTCAGCATCAGTTCATTCAAGTATTTTCAGGTTTTTCTGAATTCTGCCTGCTCATCACTTCTGATAGTACAATAGCATTCCATTGGCTTCACATACCACAACATATTCAGCCATTCCCCATTCCATTGGCTTCACATACCACAACATATTCAGCCATTCCCCAACTAATGGGGATCCCCTCAATTTTTAATTCTTAGAAACCACAAAAAGAGCCACTGTAAATATTTTTACACATGTGAGACCTTTTCCCATTTGTATAATCTCTTTTGGATATAGACCTTGAAGAAGTATTGCTGGGTCACAGGGTATGCACATTTTTATACCCTTTGTGCATAGTTCCTTTCAAGTAGTTTCTTACTTGATTCTCTAGGATACTCTAAGGATATCATCATATCATCTTCAAAGTGTGATAGCTTTCTCTCTTCTTTGCCTTCAATTTCTTTTTCTTCTCTTATTGCTAAAACTAACATTTTTAGTACCATATTAAATAACGGTGGTGAAAATGGACATCCTTGTTTCATCCCTACCGCCATCTTATTGGAAATAACAATGCACCTTTTACCTGAAAGCACTTTTGCTCACTAACTGTGTTACCTTGGGAAAGTCCACCAACATCTCTGGGTCTTCACTTTCTCATTTTTAATATGAGAGAGTTGGTGGACTCTAATATCCGTTCTTATAAATCTATGAGTCTATGATCTTGTGATAGTCCTCATTTCAAGATTCAGGCCAAAAGAAGGTATATAGGCTAGAAACACTAAATTATCCTTCTTATCCCATTTGAAATGGTGAATGAAGTCAACAAACTGTTCTATGAACTGTCATCAATACTTGTGTACCTCCCCCTAATGTTTTTCACAAAAACATCAATCACAAAGAAGCTCTTTTAATGAAGGAGACACCCAGGGACAATATCGATCATTCCTTGAAAATGTGTTATACAAAATAAATATTGTTCTAATGATTGAAGGAACCTGACATTTGGCTGTGGCTCCAGGGTTGGTGGAAAGCAAAGAAGACCAGCTTATATCAAGTTCCAAAGTTGTGACTGTAAAATAAAGAGTGGATTGGCTCATAGAAGTTAGGAGCTTGCCTTTTCATTACATGTGGTACATAATTAAATTCTGTAACTCTATTGACACTGGAAACCCATGATAACCAAACAAAAGGGGAAAACAAAATTAATATCACAAAAGTGGGCTCAAAGGATATTGAGCTGGGATAGACCTCAGACTTAATCTAGATTTTACTACAGGAACAAAAAGTCCTTGAAGGCCAAGTTCTTTATATTTTTGACCTTATGTCCCCAATACTTAAACCAAAGTAAGTGCCTAATACAACCTGGCTAAATACATGAATGAATCTAGTCAAAACCCCCTCATTTTAAGACTAGACAATTTTGACCAACACAGGTGACTTGCCTAGGGTAACATGGGTAGTAAATGGCAAAACTGTGATTCATACCCAGTTCCTCTGACTTCAGATTTCTTTCTAATATACCATAATTTCATGAAAGCAAATTTTCACAAGAAAAACAATACTGAATTCAATATTAGAGGCTTCAGGTTTATTTTTTTTCAGATTGCTAGTATTGTGTGTGTGTGTGTGTATGTGTGTGTGTGTGCGTGCAGGTTAAAATATAAATGATGTTACTTTCTTTTTGTTCCTTCAACTTAAAATTAGTTCTAAAAGGCACATTTTTGTGCTGTTGTATGGAGACAGTAGTGGGGTACATTGGGGG
>NW_027556369.1:0-11927 GCF_003287225.1 Phascolarctos cinereus
AGTCATTGACAGTGATAGTGCTCCAGGCATGAAGGACAGCTAGAGAAAATGCCTGGAGCTGAGAGGTGGAATAGCCAGGAGACCAGTGTGGGAATTAAGGTATAAGGAGACTGGAATGATAGAAGGGGGCTAGATTACAAATGTCTTGACTTTGAATGCCAAACAGAGCATTTTGTATTTGATCCTGGGGACAATAAGGCACTGCTGAAGTTTATTGAGTAAGGAGGGTATGAATGACATGATTGGACTTACACTTTACAAAAATCACTTCATGGCTCAATGGAGGATAGGCTGGAGTGAGGAGAGACTTGAGCAGGTGGACTTCTCAGCAGTTATTGAGTGGCAGTGTCAGAAGAGAGAAGTGAGCATTGACAGGCCCTAGGGCTAGATATGGGAGACAGTGAGAAATCTAGGACAGTTTCCAGGTTATAAGCCTGGGAGGTTGATGTTGCTGTCCTCAGTAAGAGGGAAGGTAGGAGGAGAGGAGGGTTTCAGAAGGAAAGATCATGAGTTCAGTTTTGGGTATGTTTAAGTTGTCCTTGGGACATCCAGTTTGAGGTATCTGAAAGGCAGTTGGAAGTGGGAAATTGGAGGTCAGCAGGAAGCTTGGGGCCAGAAAAGTGGATTTAAGAGTCATCTGGCTAGAGATCCATGATGAGATTTTCAATGAAATAGTACAGCTGCCAATTCACAGTTGAAGAGAGGTTGTTGGAAGATTATAAAACCCTTTAACCAAGGTTAACCTATATGGCATAGGACTACATTGGTGAGGAAAACATCATAAAGAATATTCTTACCTGGAATACAGGATGAGTGACCCTGAAATGGACAAATCAAAGTTGGACATACTCATTGACATATATAAAGGGTGTGTGTTGAAATGCATTAAGCTCAACAAGTAAATAAAGAGGGCCAGGGAGAGTAGAATAGGGTTTAAGAGAGGAGTCAGGAGAGGCAAGGAAATATTCATAACTTCAATATTTGGATAGACTTAAAGGAAAGAAAGAGTAAAAACTGGTTGACAGAATTAGAAGAGGGGCAGAAACAGATTGGATTACTTGTAAATTGTTTAACATCATAATAGGTAAACCTCATCTGTACTTTTTTTAAGAAGAAAGTGAGGTAGGACAGTGTTGCCAGCAATCAAATAGCACACCAAACGGGAAGGCGTGAAATAATTTAGAGATGTGGGCCAGGCAGAGCAGTAAGGACTGACTCAGTTTATTCATCTGAGGGTACAGGTTATATAGAGGAAATCTAGCCTACCTACAAAGAGTCATCCCCATGAGACACTTCCCGAACATCTGCTGATAAGTGACAATACCTATTTTCTTGTAATCAGAGTTCCTAGATTGGGATGTAAAACTCCAAGACTTTTCCCTGGCGCCTAGGCGTCACCTGCATAGGAGGGTGATAAGTAAATCTAGGATTCAGAGAATGAGATGGAATGTTTCCAGAACGTCCCTTGCAGGGGGAGATTTGGAGAACCCTGCCTTGAGCCCTGTGGGTTAAGCCTGGGCAAAGGTCAAGCTTTGTCCTGGATCTTAAACCCAGGAGGACACTTAAAGCTGGCCCTCTACAAACTCCTCTCTTTTCGAATTTGCAAGCAGTTTGAGGTGATGAATATATGCTGCTAACTCTCTGATCCTTGATTTAATTAAGGTGACAATGCAGGGAATAATGAAACATAATATGGTGAATAACACTGCCCAAGAAAATGCATGAAGTAACAAGGCAGGTAAATTTTAGATATATTGATTGCACTTAATTTCTTTAAGATCTCTACAGCCAGATATTTTGGGTTGGTCCCTGGGGAATGACTGTCTGCAATCTCCTGGGTGATATTAGAATTGTGCCAGGCCCCTAATAGGCAGGCATTTGTCTTGTCTCATGAGATATTAGGATCTGAAGCATCATAGGGTAGCAGGTAATGTAAATATATGAATATCTATAGTCACATTGCAATAGCAACCTTGTTTTCAAGGGTTCTGACTTATCTGCTAAATACAATACTGATTGATCTAATAAATTGACTTTATACAATGTATCAATAGCTTCTTGTGCATTAAGTACTAAACATATATTGTTTTGCTAAGTCATGTACAAATTACGCAGTTTAGATTTCAGATTGTAGCACAATAGGTGAAACAGTAGTAGATACGATAAAAGAAGCAACAATGATTAAACCAATAATAAGGAGAGCAATAATTTGTTTTGATTGACTTAAGGAGGAGGTAATATTTTGAAGAACATGTTCACCAGAATTCTGGAACTATCCATGTGAAACGCTGGTAGGGAAAATAGCAAATGATGATTGTTCTACCAAAAGTACAATGTAGTCATTGTTATCAATACATTGTTCGAGAGTATAGTTGACACAAGTAACATTCTATTCAAAAGTAGTATTAGATTGAGTAAAAGTTCCATATCCATTAGATAAACTGGTATTAAAAACTAATGTAACAAGAAAAAGACAGGATTCAATATTGTTGCTAAGTTTTGAAAAACATATAGGTGTCCTGGATGCTAGAGATTTGAGGGTAATTGTAACATTGACTTTATCCTGGAGATAGGGATCTTCTTGTCTTCCAAATATACAGGTGTTATTAGTATATGTATGGTCCCAATTTGTCCATATATGTGAGGGGTTGCATCCAGGGTGGAAAAGGAAAAATAAGTCCACTGCTGAGCACTCTGTACATTACACACTTGAGCAGAAAGTAAAACTACTGTTACTAAAGATACAAGTTCAGGAGTCTTCCATCACTCGATGACAGGGAGCTTTCACTGGACCCCATGTGGGAAGGCAACTCGTCACTGTAGATTGGCTCCTTCTGTGCTTTCCCCGAATTTTCATACTCTGCATTCGAGCTGTGAGTTGTTATACACGCTCTGACATCTTTCTCCAGTATCTGGGCAGGTTTATCAAAGTTTTCTGAAAAATGTAAGCACACCCTTGTCCCCTTGTTAGTAATGAATCCGGGCCTCTGGATGTTTTTAGGCTGGAGGTACTCATCTTTGTTAATATTTAGAAATTATAGCAATTATAAAAATTAATAGCCAATTGTCAAAATTAATAACCATTATCAATGAGGGGTAATAGCCCAGATTTCCCCTTTTTGTTTAAAAAGAATAATTTTAATATCTTTGTTTTTAATTATATAAAATGTTTGTGATCAGAGAAATGTTATAAAAAGCATAAAAGATAGAAAATGTTTTGCTAATGAAGCTCCTCAGAGCATTATCTGTTTTAATTCATTTAAGTACACTCATAACTGTGAAGGCTTGTAAAATATGATTGATCACATGTTTAATTGCTCCACTTGTTTGTAAAGGGCAAAAATGAAAGAAGAAAAAACATCACTCTAACATAAATATAAAAGCTTTTCAAAAGAAGGCATATAAGTTATATCCAATTGTCAAATATGTTTGGGAGAAAAGCCTCTGATACATTTGAAACAGGCTGTTAATTAAAAAAAATCACTATTCTTTATACTATGTTTCTAATACTGTAGGAGTTTATTCAAAATAGTCACAAAATGTTTTCTTTCTACTGTTAAGGTTGTTGTATTGGCAGAATATAGTTAATAAAAGGCTCAATAAAAGCTTAAAAAGTTAAGTGGCAGCATTGTAGTTAAGAATCAATAATGCATTGCTTTCAGTATATAATTGTGTATTAGTAATATATTTTAACTTTGCAATCTTATTTTTGAGAGACATAAACAGATTACTTGCTATCAGAAACAACATTAATAGGCTCATAATATCCTGCTATACCTGTACTTAACCCATCGTGAATGTATGGGTGCTGAAGGAATGGGGTTAAATCTAACAATCTTTTGAAATACCTATGAATAATTAGTAAAAAAGGTTAATATCTTAAGAAATGGTAATTATCAATATCAATACAACCAGAAAAAAGCAATAGCAATTTGCCAATCCTCTAAGAGGAAACAAGAGTGTCTGTTTGCCTTTTATTATAAGGTTGATTAATAACAGAAAGTAATTTCCTGTAAGTTAAAAATTGTAGGGGACACTGGAGTACTAAGAATAGCACCTGGTACCCTTCATTTAAAAAATATGGGTGAGTTGAGCTTCAAGAATTTTTCTGTTTGACTAAATAAAGCTCCTTTTGCTTCAGGAGTTAATGTCCTGGGGATTTAGATTAGGATCTCCTCTAAATGTAAAAAAGAAATTAGCCAGTTGTTCTGTAGTAATTTGGAATGGTGGTCAAAACTAAGTATCCTCTAAAAGTTTTTGAAAATCATTAAGTGCTTCACTGTTGTTTCAGTGACAATATGACCTAGGTAGAAAATGGAGATTTTTCTTAAACTTTTTCTTGGGCTATAATAAGCCCATATTCTTGTAAAGCTAATTGAGGCTGAGGAAATAAATGTGTGAGTTTTCAGTGGAACAGCTACAAAGTATGTCACATATAGTGTATTATTTTTGCATTGAGAAATTTTTTCCTAATTGGTTGTATAGCTTTATTAACAAAATTTTGACACATTGTAGGGCTGTTTTTCATGCCTTGAGGAAGGACTTTGTATTGAAACCTGGTTGCAGGGTGTTCTGCATTAACACTGGTGTTGTAAAACAAAACAACATTTGTCAGCTTCTTGCAGTGGAATAGTGAAAAAGCAGTCTTTTAAATCAATAACTATCAAAGGCTAGAAACAGAATTCATATGGGTGAAGGGAGACTTCATTAATAGCTGGAGGTCATGAAGCATCCTCCATTTCACTGACTTCATTTTAAAACAAAAACAGGTGAATTCCAAGGATTTGTAAAGATTCTATATGTCTTTTAAAAGTTGTTGTTCAACTAATGTTTTACTGTAAAAAGCTTCCTTTTTGTCAAAGCCACTGTTCACACAAACTAAATAACAGCTCCCCTTAGATGTAAAATATCGTCCCCCGCAAATTAAAGGAATAATTGAGTTTCAGCTATCTGTTATTCTACTTAGTTTAAATTCATCTTAAAATAATTGATTAGTGGTGATCTACTAGGCAGGCTAAAGCTAATTAATATCTTTAAGAGTTTTTAAAGAATCTTGCCTATTTTGTAATATTTTGGGGTCTAATCATAGACTGTGAAACCATATATCTAAAGTAAGCAAAGGGTGATTTCTTTTGTGCCTTATCAGGAGTAATTATAAATCTTTGAGACTGAAGAGCTTGTTAAAGCTCACACATTAATAAAGAGAGTTTGCTAAATTTATCTTCCATATAACAAATTATTTTTGTTGGGAATATTTCTCCTAACAAGTTGATAGTATTATGAACAAAATTTTTCCACATGGTGGAAAATATTCCTTCTTAAAGGAACATAATAGGAAAACTCAAATACTAATTTAATAGAGATGACTATACCCAAATTAAAACTCAAAACACAATTATAGTCCTACGAGTCTTTCACCTTAAGCAGTAAGTTTCACTAATCATGGCTTAAAGCCAGATACAGTTAATTTTACTCCCATGGACTTATAATAAGTAACAAAGATTTAGTAGGACCACGTATATAAGAGATTTCACTTAACATCTTTCTTTTTCAAATTTAAACTTGTTCTGGTAAAAAAAAACACCAATTATTAGAAATCATTTCATAAAGTTGCAGCTTCTCAGCAAGCTGAATCAATTGTTTAGGAACTGCGTAATCCTAACAAGTTTTTTTTTCTTTTTCAGGGCAGATGACCTTGCCCACAACAGATAGTTTCCAGGAGCCCTGGCAAATTTACAAAGTAGAGGGAATTGCCTTGTGCCCCTCCTTTTCACTCATAAGTAATTAAAAATTCTAGGTGCTAACATTAAAACAGTAACTTCAAATAATTTCATTAACAATCTGGTAATTTTCAAAAGTGATAGTCAAATTGTTTTAACTATGAGCTGTTCTTTAATTAAATTAGATGGAAATACCTGATTTTCTAATTGACTGTTATAAAACATGACAAAGCAAGATTAACCGGACTTGACAAAATAATTTAGCTGGCTTTTACACAGCTTTCCCACTGTTTTTCAGTCTTTTTTAATTCACATTTTAATAACATCTAAATTATTAAAAATTGTTTGACATGACACAAAACAATACAAAAGTTTACCAATTTGTAACAATAGTAGATTTTTAAAACTTGAAACAAACAAATTACTAACTTGAATGAGCTAAATTATCTTTTGATTACATTCTAAATACATAAAAAACTTTTCTTTATGACCTGAGGGGGTGCACCCTCCTTTTCACTATTCTCATTCTGTCTCTCACACCCCAACTTGACCAAGGTTGGAATGCGAGAGAAAGGAAGAGAATATTTTCCAACAACTTATCTTTGATAATCTTTCAATTTTATACCCAAAGCTTTGGCCAGAGCTTTAGAATGCAAAAAAGAAAGAGAATTTTTTCCTAACAATTTCAAAAAGTTTCAAAACCCTTTTACTTTCAAAACCTCTAATCACACTGTGCAAATAAATTATGCCTTCCTTAAGCTTGCTCCACATACTCCTCTTTCCTACATGCTCACACTTCCTTGCCTTTTACCAATCATATAACCTAAATAATAAAATATTTTTTCTGTCCTTTTTCCCCCATCCACCCGCCCCCGGAGGTGGCTGGTATTAGGGAGGGGGGAAAGGGGAGAAAGGTAGCTAGCTGCAAACAGTTTCAAATTACACACATACACACAGATACTCACATAGAACAGATAACATAATGACAGAGACTCTTGGTTCAGAGACTTCATAAATCCCCTACACAAATCAGACAACTAGTTTGGAGAATGAGCTTTCTCCAGTTCTGTTTTTTTTTTTTAATTTTAATTTTTTATTTTTAGGCAGTTGAGGTTAAGTGACTTGCCCAGGGTCACACAGCTAGTAAGTGTCAAGTGTTTGGTCTGATGCCAGTTTGAACTCAGGTCCTTCTGACTGCAGGGATGGTGCTTTATCCACTGCACCACCTAGCTGCCCGTCAGTTGTGTTGTTTAAGAGAAAGTGAACACACAACTTTCACCTCATCCTCTTCTGCAATTCTAAGCCTCTCATCGGATAGTCTATTGTCTCTTCTTCTTCCTCTGTTCCCGCCCCTGCATTTACCCTGGGCACTTTTGTTGCTCATGGCACGTTCTCTGGAGGAGTGAGACATATTTTTTGCATGTTCCAAAATTCCTGTAGTTGACTATTTGTAATAAATAAACCCCTTTCTGTCACTATTTCCTTGAAAAGTTTTAGATAGCATTCTTTGTCTATGATTCCGCTTTGTGTTTGACCCATACTTCGCTCCCAAAGCCGAAAATAAGTGCATGTGGTCTTTCCAAAGAAACACTATTTTTTATGCTTGAGCCCCTTTTCCTTTCTATTCTTATGCTCTATTACCGAGCCTGTTTCTAATCTTTTCTTCTAATCTTTTTCTTCTATTTTTTTTAATCCCACTTAAGCCTCGAGGTTTCCCCTTTTTGCCCTAAAAATGCTAAGGGATAATTTGTAATGACCATCGCTCCCTTTACCTTGAATCCACAGCGTCCAGCTGCCAAGGACCTTGTTCCACAGTGCAGTAGCCACCACACGTTTTCTTTTCTCCAGAGTACAAGGGAGCCACCTTCCTCGGACTTCCAATTTGTTCGCTATTCAGGGAGCCAAATGTTGCCAGCAATCATATAGTGCACCAAACGGGAAGGCGTGAAATAATTTAGAGACATGGGCCAGTGAAGCAGTAAGGACTGACTCAGTTTATTCATCTGAGGGTACAGGTTATATAGAGAAAATCTAGCCTACCTACAAAGAGTCATCCCCATGAGACACTTCCTGAACATCTGCTGATAAGTGACAATACCTATTTTCTTGTAATCAGAGTTCCTAGATTGGGATGCAAAACTCCAAGACTTTTCCCTGGTGCCTAGGTGTCACCTGCATAGAGGGGTGATAAGTAAATCTAAGGTTCAGAGAATGAGATGGAATGTCTCCAGAACCTCCCTTGCAGGGGGAGATTTAGAGAACCCTGCCTTGAGCCCTGTGGGTTAAGCCTGGGCAAAGGTCATGCTTTGTCCTGGATCTTAAACCCAGTAGGACACTTAAACCCAGCCCTCTACAGGATAGCTAGGTGGCACAATGGATGGAGTTCTGGCCTTGGAGTCAGGAGGACCTGAGTTCAAATCCAGCCTCAGACACTAACACTTACTAGCTTTGTGTCTCTGTCATTTAACCCTGATTGCCTCAAAAAAAAAAAAAAGGTGAGGTAGAGAGAGAAAATATATAAGAAAAGAAGGAAGAAAATGCACAATTAACAGTCTTATCTGTGGATACAGATCAAGTGAACTGTCACTATAGTGGAAGAGAATAGCAAAGTAAGTTAGAAAACAAAGTGCAACAAAATATTCTTTTGCTTACAAGAAACATATGAAAGCACATGAAAGATAAATATTATCACAGAGTTCAAACAAGGACCTTGGTTAAAATAAATCTTGACCTCAGGCAGGGCAGAAGCATTATGTTTGATAAACCCAGGGATCATACATAGACTTGTAAAAATTAGGTTTAGATCAACACCCTACACCAATATAATTTGGATATAGGATTGGAGAGAAAGGAAAGAAATTACCTTCCCAATTTTTAAGAGAAAAATTTGTAGCTAAAGAAAAGATAAAAAGGATCTTACAGGATAAAATGGATATATGATTGAATAAAATTTAATTTTTTTTTTACAAAAAATATAAAGTATCAAAAATTGTCTGTTTCTTGTTACGAGGGGAAAATCATTGCAAAAAAGTTCTCTACTCAGGGAGTACCTAGATTTTACAGTGTAGGACTTGAAGCTCAAACACTTGAGTTCAAATCTACTCTTAAGCACACAATCCTCCTCAGCCTTAATTTCCTTATTTCTAAAATGACAATAATACTAGACTCGGTTGTTGTGAGAAAATGAGGTAACATTTACACTTTGCACATTTTTGAAGCTTTCATTATCACACATTAATTTTAATAATTGTAATTAATTGCACTTTTGTAGAAATGTGAATTGGTCCAAGTCATTCTGGAAAGCAATTTAGATCCGTGCCCAAGTAAAGAAATCCAGTCAAAAAGTATTTATTAATCTGAGTATTGTATTTCAAATAAAAACAGAAAGAAATGTAGTCCTTACCCTCAAGGACCTTACATTCTTATGAAGGAAGAGGACTCATAAAAGGAACCTGAGAGATGGAAGTTGAAGGGCACAATGGCAAAGTATGGATAGTGAAATGTGTCTGCTTACTTAAAATGGAGGTTCCAGGAAAAATTCACCAAAGGGACAAGGATGGATCTGAAATGGGGAAGCAAAGTCTTGGAAGTACATATCATTTGACTCAGTTGTTTGACATATTCCCCTGAAACAATGAAAGAGGGAAATGATCTATATGTATAGAAAATTTTTAGGATAACTCTTTCCTTTTGCCAACTTGTGAAAATTTTTATAGTACCTCTTTTTGTGGTTGCCAAAAATTGGAAACTAATGGGTGTCCTTTTATTGGAAACTGGCTGAACAAGTTGTGGTGCATGAATGTAATAAAATATTATTGTACCATAAAACATGAATAATTTCAAAGGAAAATAGGAAGACTCCAGACTCATGCAGAGTAAAGTGAAAAGAGAAGAATATTGATAACATTGTGGGGTAAAACGGCTTTCAAATTTTTTAAAGCTCTTATTAATGTAGTAATAAACATGTGTCTAAAAGAAGGAAAATGCACTTATTTCCTGCCAGACAGTAAATAAACATAAAATGTGGAGAGATATGGCTAATGTGGGAGTTTATTTTGCTGGACTATACAACTATGTTTTGAGGGCCTCATAGTTATTATTTGTAACTCAATGAAAGAGGTAAGTTTAATAAAAATGCTTTTTAAGTAAAAAATGTTTAAGAAATTATAAACAAGAAAAGATCATAGGTTTGTCCATTATCAATATCATTTAGCAGAGTACTAGAAAGGCTGTTAATGTAAAGGAAAGTGAAGGTAATGCTTTAGCTGAGTGCTATCGATTTTGCTGTTTTGTTGTTTTTGTTGTTTTACTTAAACCTCTATGTGTGAAATAATCCTTTCTCATTTGTGTCCATATGAATTACAGAAGTTGATGAGAGTCAACTAGGTTCCCTGTGTGTGGGACAGAGACCACACACTCAAAAGAAAAACAAAGACTTAGATACCTTGAAAGCAGAAAGGAGTTTATCGCTTTCTCATGAGAAAGGGTACTGCCCCTAGTTGCCATTGCCAGCCAGGAGAGTAGGAGTTGGGAGCCGCACCCTTGGCTTTTTATCCCCTAATGCGATGCCCCCTCCACTCTCTTACCCCTTTCTCCTTTGACTGGGTACTCAGGGTGTGCATTCTAAACGTGGCAGCTAATACCCAATAGAAGCAAATATGCCCATGTTTGGGCTAGATGTGTATGTGTACTAGGAAGTAGGAGCAACCAGGCAACCGAGCTCCCCCACCCATGCTGACGTGATGATGGAGAAATAGAAGCTTATCAGGGAAAATGGAAACTTAACTCAAGGCTTTCTGGAGGAAGGAAACCTAGGCTTGTGGGAACTGCACTGCAGGCCATCTCTCACACTCAGGCAGAGTGCAGGAGAGAGGTAGGAGCGGGGCAGGGAGGTAAGAGAGTAGCAGGGAGATACTAATGAGGGAACTTCACTGTGAGCCATCCCTCACACCTGCCACATGTTGGAGAAAATGCAGTGTCTGATCTTAATTTCTAGGTTAGAAAAATGACTGCACAATAAGTGATAGAGTAATAGAAATAGAGATATTGATTTGTGATAGAGTATGTGTGTGTATTCTCCATTGGATTTAGGATTACTTTACATTTTATTATGATACTCAGTTTCATCTTTATTCCCCACCAGATCAGCAACAAATGTAAAGGTAGACAATAATCAACGTAGTTACAAACGGAAAAAGAAAAGGAAACATATCAAAATACAGGAGAATTTATCAAGCGAACATGATAAGGTACACATTAACCTTTATTCTCTTCAATAATGGATTATTCTTTCTCTGGCATTTTGTGTATGTAACCAGTTTTAAAATACACATGTGTATATGGTTTTTTGTAGTTCAAACTAAAGATTAATTTTCAAAGCTGATGTATTTAATTTATCCAAGATACACGCATGCATTCATTCTACATTTTATGACATAATGTAATACAGCTAGATATATTTAGGTGCTTTTGTACTAGAACATAGATTATCTTTGTTATCATTAGTAATATATCCTGTAACCATTTGCTATTCCTAAATGCATATTCTGAAGCCATACTAAAGAAATGACTTTTTGCCATGCCTTTTTTTCATTTTATGAAATTTCACAAACACTGTGCATCATAGGATTCGTGCTAAATTTGTTTTGTACTTCATTTCATTTACAGCATGAAGTATAAAACACTTTTCAGGTATAAGCATTTAGATAGATAAACCTTTGTAATTTTTATATTTTTATACATAGAATTATTTTCTTAAATGCTTATTAGTTTTTCTTGTTCAGTCACTTTTCAGTTGCGTCTGACTCTTTGTCACCCCATGTGGGTTTTCTGGCAGAGATCATGAAGGGTTTTGCCATTTCCTTCTTCAGCTCATTTTACAAATGAGGAAACTGAGTCAAATAGTGAAGTGACTTTCTTAGGGTCACACAGCCAATAAGTGCCTGAGGCCAGATTTGAACTCAGGAAGATGAGTCTTCCTGACTCCAGGCCCAGTGCTTTATCGACTGCATTAACTAGCTGCCCCTACATGATTATCAGATGCCCATTAATTACTACATTTGTTGTAAATTTATCTTTGATACTTTTAAAAACATAGCAGATGCTCAAAATAGTATAGTTGTTTCTTACCATGTACTTTAGTGCATTTAAAGTATTCTTCTTAAGTCTTACCCTTAATCTATATGCGTCGAATAATGATTTCATTTT
>NW_027556370.1:0-11801 GCF_003287225.1 Phascolarctos cinereus
TACCTATCCTGCCTCAGTATCTCTGCTGACCTTCAATATCATATCTCTAATTGCCTTTCAGACATTTTGAACTAGTTGTTTAGTAGACTCTTAAACTCAATATGCCCAAAATGGAACAAATTGTCTTCTCTCCTAACTACTCCCTTTTCTACCTCCCCTATTAATTGTGGAGGCAACATTATCCTCCTACTCTCTCAGGCTCATTATCTAGCCATCTTGCATTCTCCACTCTCTTTAATCCCTCATATCAAATCTGTTTCCAGGGCCTATGAACTTCACCTTTGCAGCATCCCTTGCATATACCCTCTCCCTTCTCTCCTCTCACACCGTCAGACCCCTGGTGCAGGCCTTTATCACCCATTACCTGGATTATTGTAGTAGTCTGCTCATGGTTCTGCATGCCTCACATCTCTCTCCACTCCAAAACCATCCTTCATTTAGCCACTAAAGTGATTTTCCTAAAGTGCAGGTCTGACCATGTCATTCCCCTACTCAATAAACTCCAGTGGCTCCCTACTGCCTCCAAGAGCAAATAGAAGATGCTGCTCTGTTTTCCATTAAAAGTCTTTCATGACTAGCCCCCTCCTACCTTTCCAGTCTTCTTATACCTTATTCCCCAACATGTACTCTTTCATCCAGTGACACAACACTGACATCCTGGCTGTTTCATGAACAAGACACTCCATCTCTCAGCTCCAGCCATTTTCTTTGGCTGCCCTCATTTCATGGAATGCTCTCCTACCTCTGCTTTGAATACTGGCCTCCTTGACTTCCTTGAAGTCCTTACTAAAATGCTCCCTTCTACAGGAAACCTTCCTTAACCCCTCTTAATTCCAGTGATTTTCCTGTTTTAGTTACTTCCTGTTTATCCTGCATATAGCTTGCTTTGTATAAATTTGTTTGCATGTCATATCCTCCATTAGATTTAATTTCCTTGAGAGTAGGGTCTGTCTTTGCATCTATTTTTGTATCCCCAGTGCTCAGCACAGTGCCTGACATGTAATAAGCACTTAATAAAAGTGTATTGATTGATTGACATGAGAGACAAAATGGCATACAGGATAGATGGTCAGGTTCAGCATGAGTTAAGTCCCACCCTATATACATTCTGCTGTGATCCTAGGGAATATAGTTGATGTCTCACTTTCTTGGGTAACATTTCTTTAAGGCTATAAATTTCAGAATAGTTTCTGTGCTCCACTGGTGGAAGATGTTTCCTTATTGGGAGTTTGCTACACAGATGTATGTGTGTGTGTGTGTGTGTGTGTGTGTGTGTGTGTGTGTGTGTGTGTGTGTGTGTAGGTTGGGGAAATGTTACACTGAGGGAAATAGAAGGAAAGAAAGAGGAAGGAGAAAAAGGAGAGAGAAGGGTAATGATCACTATTTAACAAGTAGGATTCATGGGACAATTGTGCTACCTAAATTCTAGCTGTTACTTTTGACAGGAAACTGCTGATGTCTGTGCTTGATTATACATATTTGAAAAGATCATATTGATGCCAAGGCAGAGTTAATGCTCTCTTACTTGGCCAAAATCTCTTTCTCACATGCTGAACACAATAGACCTAAGGCTGTTATCTTGCTGAAGGAATCACGTTTCATGGATATCACTCCAAAGGGGAGAATGGAGCAGTGTTAATGCGGTCATCACCATAGCGCTCTAGGATCACTGGCAAATGATGTTGGTCATTACCGCATTACCTACTGCTGTATTTATATTTTACTGAAAGAGAGAGGCTGCCTGTAACCAATAATAGGTGATCTGTGTAATTTAGATAACAGAAAAGCAGGAAAGGGCTTAGATAATTTACCATGAAAACATCTGGATACTTGAAAGGTGACCTACTTGAAGAAATAAATGCATATCTTTTGTGTGTGCGTGCGTCGTGTGTGTGTGTGTGTGTGTGTGTGTGTATGAGCATGTAGTTGGGAGAAAAATAAGAGTAAATGACTTACATTACTGTCTATATATTTGAGAGAATTTATTTCCTGTAAGTAGGATTCGATTAAGCATGATTTATTATTTTTGAAATTAAGCTTTAAGGGCCTCTCAGATATCCAGTGCAATAGTAGGCACTTAATGAATGCTTATGTTATTAGATTGCACTAAATATATTTTTTCTACCATACTCTACCACCATACCTCATTTTTTCAGTTAAAGTTAAGATGGGCAACTAGTGGCATAGTAGATAGAGTATTAGTCCTGGAGTCAAGAAGACTCATCTTCCTGAGTTCAAATCTGGCCTCAGACACTTAGTAGCTCTATGATCCTAGGCAAGACACTTAATCAAGTTTTGCCTCAGTTCCCTCATCTATAACATGAGCTGGAGAGAGAAATGGCAAACCATTTCAGTGTCTTTACCAAAACAAAACAAAACAAAAGGAGGTTACAAAAAATGAGACATGACTGAAATGATTGAATGACAACAAAAGTTAAGATAATAACTGGATTTAATTCAACTTTTAAAATATTTATTAAAAAACCTACTGAATGCAGATCACTCGCCAGAGGCTAGGGAAAATCCATTTTAGACCATATATCCTAATCTGCTTTGACTCACGCTATTACTTGAGTTCAGTGTGTGGAGGGTAGTCAGCTGATATTTTAATTCAAGTTTATTGGAGCAGGCAGGAACCACAAACCAAGTGTAGTATATTAAAAAGAGAAAAACCTTTTTTGTTTTTTGGTGGGGTTAGCCCTGTGAGCTCATCAGCATAGCATAGAAACTCTGTCCCCTGAAGCAGATCAGAAACTCATCCTAAATTCAGAGTTTTTGAGTTTTCTGTGGGCGCAAAGCACTTAAATGCTTTGGCCATCGTGATGTAATTAATTAGACATGAAACTGTGAAGCCAAATATTCATAGCCTAAAAGATGTTCTTCTATCCACTATGCCACAATATTTCTTAGAAGAAGAAAAATAACATGAGAATCAAGTAAAGAATATTTACTTACCTGTCCCTTCCACCACCCCGATACTCAAATGGGTACAGTCTTCCACATAGCCACAGGCTGATGAGGAAAAGAAAATATATATATGAAAGATTCATTGTAGTGTGATGGAATGGACGTTGTATTTGGAATCAAAAGACCTTAGGTTGAATCCTGACTTTGCCACTTACTCATTAGGGACATTTCATTTAATCTGTTTTTGCCTCAGTTTCCTCATGAAAAAAAAAATAAAAGAAAAGATTGGATTGGAATGGACTCTAAGGTACTTTGCAGTTCCAAATATATGATCCTATATTCTTACAGCACACTCCAAGGTGAAGACTGTTTTAATCTCATAGCTATCTACTTTATATCTTGGTTGGAAAACTCCATCTTCCTTATTCTCAAGTTAAACTTTCCCTGCCTTCTTAGAGTGACTCAGTGATGTTTTTCAAATGTCCCACCTCTATTGTTTTCAGGCCCTCCCTTCTCCTTCTATGATAAGATGCTGTAACTGCTATCTTTTGAAGTTCTACTTTGTGCTACTTTTCCCTGTCCTTCTCAGCTACTCCACCACTAACAGGCTTCTTTTGGGGTTGCTACTGCTTTGGGGAAGTACCATCACTCAGTAGACTAGCAGATACATTTTAGTTCTACCATTAAATAGCTTCACAATCTCACCTCAGTTGAAGCACTAAAAGGGTCACTTAAGAAGCTGTAAGACTGGGGAAGCTAGATGGCATAGTGGATAGAGCACTGGCCCTGGATCCAGGAAGAACTGAGTTTAAATCTGGCCTTAGACACTTGACAATTACTAGCTGTGTGACCCTGAGCAAGTCACTTCACCTCATTACCTGGGGAAAAAAAAGAAGCTGTAAGACTGACTTACCTGTCCCAGCAGATGTTTCATAGGCTTCAGTTCTAGCTAAGTTAGTGTGAGTGCCTTTCTTTTACTTCCTCCCCTCCACAGGTTGCAGCAAAGTTCTCCTCCTATCCCTATGCCAACATGTCCAGCACTTCTTGCTGAATTCATCTTAGATGAGAAAGAAATACTTATAGCCATTTTATTTTGTTCAGCGAAGCTCCCGTCATGCTCCTCAGTAGCTAACGCCAAATCAAGCAAATGACCTTGAAGATCTAATAAGCCATAAAAAAAAAGAAAGAAACATGAGAAAGGAAAGGAAGGGGTGAGCACCTCTGTTGGCTTCTGCCAACATAGTAAAGGTTTCTGTTGCTTTTATATGTAAATAATTGTAGTCTATAGGGCAGCTATGGGGTGCAATAGATAGAGAGCCAGGCCTGGAGTCAGGAAGACCTGAATTCAAGTCTGGCCTCAGACACTTACTAGCTGTGTGTCCTTGGGCAAGTCACTTAATCCTTTTGCCTCAGTTTCCTCATTGGTAAAATGATCTGGAAAAGGAAATGGCAAACCACTGCATTATCTTTGCCAAGAAAACCTCAGATGGGGTCACGTAGAGTCATACATAATTGAAACGATTAAACAATAACAACAAACTGTAGTTCATAATTATACATATATCCCCAGTACATAGCATAGTGCCAGGTACATAGTCGGTATTTAGTAAATGTTTATTAACTGACTAAATTTTAAAAAAGCAACCAAAGAAAATAGCTTGAAGGAAAACGAGTACTAACAAGGAAGACCTGAAAGGCTTTATCAGATAAAATTGCACCAAATCAGACCACCAATGCAGACTAAGATCTATTTTTGCCTAATTATTCTTCAAAATATTCTTCAAAAAATCACCTGATAATTATTCATCATTCTTTTCTGGATAAAAACTGGAAGTTGGGTAAATCCAAATTTATTTCAATACCCTTTCCTGTTTCTTTATTATTATCCCCTTAATATTCCAAATAATTAAAGAGTTTAAGCAATTATATGATGAATGAGTCCAATGCTGGGGTTTCAACAAGTTGGGATCTAGTTCTAGTTTTTCTTGAACTGGCTGCATAATGTGGAATACATCATTTAACATCTCTGGAACTCAGTTTTCTCATCTTAAGAAATGGAAAGTGATATATATTATTTCTAAGGTCTCTTCTAGCTCTAAAATCTGTGATTATCCCCCTAAATCATCTAGTGACATAAATACACAAACACACATGCACATTCACTTCTGTCTCTGTCCCTCTCTGTCTCTCTGTCTCTCTATCTCTCTGTGTCTATCTATTTTTGATCATGATAGGTATTTACTAAGTAGTTGTTGATAATGATACCATATGTATACCATTAAACTATGCTTCCTGATCTAATTCAAAATTAACCTAAAGATAGTTACCATTCAGAAGAACATATTACAAACCCCAAACATCTGAACAAAATGAATGTGTTATGCTCTTGTGTCCCTATGGTCTTCACTTTTCCCCCTCAAATGCTGTAAATCTTTGTTGTGCAACTTCCAAAAGGTCACAATCTAAGAATGATACCACTGAGAACTAGGTAAGTAATTGGTTTATAGTTCAGCCACAGTATTCTCAGAAATGGAAATGGATAGCCACAGTGATTTAAAGCTCTGTTTTCACTGTCTTTCCTTTCCTCTTCCTCCCTAAAGCTGTCCTTTAATATTCTTTGTGAACCCTTTGCACCCCGGCTTCAAACGGGACTCCATAATACCGTGCCATGATGACTGCATTCTCCTCCTGCCACTTTTTTAACCTATGAAAATACTGTATCAGTAAACTGTGAAGACAATATCAGAGAAAAAGAATTTAGTTGGTGGCTTGTGAAGGGTCAACTATTCTGCCAGGTTATTTAGCTGCTTCTGTTCTATTCTATAAGAGCAGACCATTTGATCTAAACAGGTATACCTGACATTGCAGTCAAGGATGGCTTATGCAGAATTGGTTCCTGAGAGAGGACCATATTTTAAACTTTCTAGCATCCCAGGGAAGCATATCCTTTGAATTTTGATACTCAACACTGTGTGTTACACATAGTTCAAGCTTCTGGGGAACAGAGAAGTAGAATGGAAGCTAGACCTGAAGACCCAGTCATTTTGTCACAGTAGAAAATTCATTATATTTGGAGGCAGAAGAGGTTGTTCAAATCCCACCGATGGCAATTGCTACGTATGTGATCTTGTACGTGCCACCCTAAATTTTTCATGATGTATCTAAATCTATAATTCTGTGATGCTACAATATATAGAGGCTACAAGAACTAGCCTTGAAACAGCACTCCTGGGCTCAGCTTAAGCTGAAAAAGTCAAGAAGTTTAGAAGTCTCTCTGAAGACTTCTAGGTCCCAGAATCTGGAGATACTCAGACCTTTAGCTCTCTGTTCTTTTGCAGGACTCTGAAAATGCCCAGTTGTCCAAAAATATTTTCCCAACAACTTAACCAGAATGAACTTCTAATTTTATTCCTTTGTTTATCAAGTATCGCCTTTAGAAATGCAGGTAGCTTTAAAATGTTTAAAGAAGATGAAAGTTTATATGATAGCTAGAGCCCAAGAAGAAAGAGAACCTCATGAGCTTATTTGATCAATTCTTTACTCTAGGGGATATCAGATCATAGGGTAGAGAGAAAGTGGGCAGGGAAAGATGATTTCTTAATCTCAAAATATGAGTTTTCTGGTTTCTTGGAGTCATAAAGGAAGTCCAAATTACCTAGCATTTCCATCATGCCTGAATCATCTCCCATGTAAACCCTGATACATAAATCCACAGGATAAGTTTCTTCCCTTCTCCAGTCCTAAGTTCAGATTTCTCTATCTCACAAATACCTAAGGGGGTTGACTTCTTAGAGATCCAAGAAAATATTGTGAGGAAGGTAAAAGCTTATATTAAAATTATGGAGGAAGGTTTTGGTAGAACATGTGTACAGCTTAATGGAAATATTTCTGCCAACTAATAATCATTTTATTGAGAGGAACTAATTGAACAAAAACACTGACTCACTCGACATGCAGCAAACACCAATCAGTGAGTCAATTTACTGCCTCATCAACCCTTTCTTTTCATTTTCATTATACCCCTTTAAATTTTGGCTGTCTAAAACTCTCGGGGCCCCTTTTATTGAGTAATCATTTGACACTGGAGTGAAAAGACACTATTTAAAATGAAGGGAGCCTCTTGTGCCCATTAATTTGGCAAAGATTATTAAAAATGGCAACAGTGAATGTTGGAGGGTTGTACTGAGAGACACTTCAATATACCATTTTTGGAGTTGTGAATTGGTCCAACCATTCTGGAAAACTATTTGTAATTATGAAAGAAAAATCAATAAGCTCTCCATATCCTTTCATGAGCCATGCAACTACTTTTCATATGTACCAAAAAAAAATGAATGCCAAAAATAAACGTCCTAAAGATAACAACAGCACTTTAATCTTAAAAAAAATATCTTTGCCGTTGTGAAAATGGCTAAATAAGTTTGGTACATGGATTAAATGACATAAGCAGATTAATATAGCATTTGCAAGTTATTTCAAGGTTTGCAGAGCATTTTATGTTTTCATTTGATCTTCATAACAACCCTGCCTCTGGAGTAGGTACTACTATCATCCTCATTTCATAGATGGAGAAACTGAGGCTGAGAAAGGTTAAGTGACTTGGCCAGGGCCACCATTTAAATCTGTATTCTAACTCAAGCCTTCTTGACGCTAAGCCCTATCTACTAAACCATTCAGCTGTCACTTAAGGAGTGATGAATATGAGAAATTCAGAGAACAATGGGAAGACTGTGACAGACAGGGATCTTCAGGTGATGGAAAGGAAATGGCAGTAGGATATGGTCCCTAGCCTTCGGGGAGTTGTCCAGACTTCATTCCTCAGCAGCATTCTAAAGCAGCGTATATCTAGAACTATGACTCCAAGTTACCCTTGAAAGTCGACTTTCCACGGAGGAGTTGGTTGTATATCTTTCAAAATCCCACAAGCGTCTCCTACTTAAGCTGAGAAAGAAGCTGTTAATGGAGTTTAAAAGGTTAGCTTCATTAACTAAAAATAAGCTTTAAAAGAGTGGCCCTCCTTCACAGAAGAGCATTTGCAATGCAGACATCATCACTGAAATGAAATGAAAGACAAATTACTCTTCTTGTTTTCCTCTTCTCCTGTTTTTGTTTGTAAAGAACTCGAGCTTCACAGTCCTCAGTGGAGCCTGATTAGACAACAGGGCCCTTTTAATGTTCTAAGGTGAAGTCAGATCAATTTCCTGAGCCCTTTCTGCCATGGTAAATCATTTATTGGGACAAATGTTTTACAAAGCCTGGCAAGAAGAAAACTTCATAAAAAATGAATATTGAAAAGTAGATCATGCCAGCTCCCAACAATTGGTGAGGCTTCATTGGTTCTAAAACTCTCTATAGCATCAAAGCAGCTAGACCATTCCTTCTTATTGAACCTTATTGTGGCCAGTTGAACTCAATTAGCATGTGGCAATACCGAGTACCCGTGGATGCATTATTCTCTTTAGCATCAGTTGTTTTCCTCTCTTCCGTGGACTGAGACTGCACCTTTACTCCCAACCAACCCATCTCACAAATGTATGCCATTAGTTAAAGTTGGCAGTGAGCCAGAGAGTGTGGCTGGGTCAGCAAAGAGCCATCCCCACTACTGGGAACCCTCAAAGCCCATGCTCTGATGATGGGGTCAATAGCAATATCATCCTTCATTCACAGTGGCACTTTGTCTTGTGTGTTATTCACAAAGTCTTTTGCAGTCATTTATTTTGACTGTTTTTTTACAATTTTCTTCAGAAAAATTCTCCCCATTTTACAAACTTAGTAGCTCAGACTTCTTCCCTTCTGGAAAATTCTGACTTGCACATAGTTCGTTAGTGAATTCTCTTGCCCTTCTTTTCTATTTGCTTCTCTTACTCCTTAGGTCACTATAATATAGCTCATTTTTTTTCTTTCTTTACCCCCCAAAAGAGCAAAATAAATTACAAGAAGTGATTTTTTAAATTGAAACCTATCTTGAAAGCTCTATCCCTTGGGCTAAAAATTAAAAATCTCACTGTATCTCAACTACTTAGATCACAGCCTTGGATATAATTTTCATCATACCTACCATGGGCCACACGGATATAGTAGGTCAGAAAGAGCAGTATTAATACACAGAATTTAGCTCTGATTCTATGGCAGAGGCTGGTTGCTCTCAGTCCGTTTTCATGAAGCTTTCTAGGTGTGGTTTAAGATCATAACTAGGAGGGCAGAGGCCTACAAGCATATCCTGCCCCTAATTGAGACAGGGATAAAGGGGCTAGGATTACTTTGCAGTCTCTCTGGAACCACTCAGTTTTTTTCAAAGCCATAGAATTTATTGAATGTCAAATAAATACACTAGACAAGCAGGAGACTATATTCATTTTTTTCTTTGGATGATGCTGATTTTAATGGTTGCTTTGTCATTCAGCTGGTTTTAGTTAAGTTCCTTAAAAATGTTTTGGACCATTTGTTGATTTTCTGATGGCATCCCATGGAGAGCAAAACAAATGCAGAATATTTCTAATTCTCATTCCATCCTGAAAACGTGAAAACATTTGGTATATAGTTGTTCAGAACCAATTTTCAAGTCTCTGGTTTTCCCCCCAGATCCTTCCCCCATTTTAACCCTTGGGTTCTTGTGCCTGGTATAATGAGAAGCAGCCTGATACACTAGTTAGATTTCTGGCCCTGGAGTCAGTAAACTGGGGTTTAAACTCTGCCTAATGGCTGTGTGGTCATGACCAAGACACTTTACTACCCATAGCCTTTGCTACCTCATCTGTAAAATGGAATAACAGTATAGATAAAGCCTGTCTCTCAGGATTTATAGATTTAGAGCCCAAACAGACCTCAGAGATTATTCATTTTACTCCCTCCTTTTTATTGATGAGAAAACTGAGGCACCAAGGGAGCATTTGACAATTTTAAAAATGCTAAGTGAACTTGAATTATTCTCTTCTCAAAATAGTGCATTTGACTTATTTGGTAATCTCTGGGTCTAGTGTCTCAGCATCCTAAGCATAATCTGGGCCCATCTCCTTTTGGCACTCCTAGTTCACTTCTCTGCCCCTGTGCCCAGGAGGATATCTTTCTCAACATCCTCTCTGTATGTTCCTCTCATTCCCACCTATACAATTTTGCTTGTTTCTCTTCATCTTTCCAGAAAACTATCATCCTCTTCTCTTTCTCCTCCAATCCTTGAAGGGTACTTTTGAAATCCCACATTCTAATTGGAAATTTTCCTGATAATGCTAACCATCATTAATTTATCCCTTTCCTGACAAGCGCATTACTCTTATTGTTTGTACCATATATCTAGTATATAGTTATATTAAATGTTAACACTGTAATTTATTGTCTTAGAATGTGTTCATGTGCATATGGCTATTTCTCATAGCAACATTTATAGACTTAATCAATCAATAAACATTTTTAAGCCCACACTAAGTTTGAATTTAGGGGCGACTGAGTGGCACAGTGGATAAAGCCCCGTTCCAGTAGTCAGGATGACTGAGTACAAATCTGTAGTCAGATAATTACTATCTGTGTGGTCCTCTCCAAATGACTTAACCTCTGTTTGCCTTCATTTCCTCAACTGCAAAATGGGGATAATAATAGCACCTACCTCTCATAGTTATTCTGAGGACTAAATGAGATTATAATTATAAAGGACTTAGCAAGAGCTTAGCAGATAGTGGGTGCTATGTAAATGTTTATTTCCCCTCCCCATGTGCCAGGCACTCTGCTAAGCACTAGAGATGCAAAGGAAAACCTAAATCAAAAATGGACATTAACCTCAATGGATTTGTATTCTAATTGGGGAGACAAAATATTAAATCACAGAATGTTGGATCTGGAAAGGTTCTTAATACCATATGACTGCAAACTCCTTGAGCCACCCTAATGAATAGCAAAAACACCTTCAAAGACAACAATCTTTATCAGCACAGACCTTTAAAGTTTCCACACACGTTGTCTCATTTGATTGCTCACATGGGAGGTATTAGGGAGTCATTAAAGCTTATGGGGGTAGGGGGGACACATCATGAGAGCTATCCTTGAGGAAAAAAGAAATCATCTTAGCAGCTAACAATGATTATTTACAACAAAGGCTCATGAGATACACTAAGCACTAGCTACATTTAGCGTTTCTTATTTCTTTTTTAAATAGGTGGGGGTAGAGAATAGTCTCTGGGGTCCAGTGATTGATGAACCAAACTAATTATCATATATATACATATATATGTATATGTATATGTACATGCATATGTATATGCATATGCATATGTATATGTATGTATATGCATATGTATATTGTATATGTATATGTATATGTATATGTATATGTATATGTATATGTATATGTATATGTATATGTATATGTATATGTATATTGTATGTGTATGTGTTATATGTATATGTATATGTGTATGGTATGTATGTGTATATGTATATGTGTATGTATGTTGTATGTGTATTTGTATGTGTATGTGTATGTATATGTGTATGATATTGTATATGTATATGATATGTGTATGTGTATGTGTATATGTATATGTATATGTGTATGTGTATGTATGTGTATATGTATATGTGTATGTGTATGTGTATGTGTATGTGTATTGTGTATATGTATATGTGTATGTGTATGTATATGGTATGTATATGTATATGTATATGTATATGTATATGTATATGTATATGTATGTGTATGTGTTATGTGTATGTGTTATATTATATGTATATGTTATATGTGTATGTATGTGTATGTGTATGTGTATGTGTATGTGTATTGTATGTGTATGTATATGTATATGTGTATGTGTATGTGTATGTGTATGTGTATGTGTATGTGTATGTGTATGTTGTATGTGTATGTATATGTATGTGTATGTGTATGTGTATGTATATGTGTATGT
>NW_027556371.1:0-11799 GCF_003287225.1 Phascolarctos cinereus
TGTTGGAAGGTCTATGACAAAAGAGGTAGGAGCTGTTAATTGGTATAGACACTTTGGAAAACATTTTGAAAGTGTGCCCCTAAAGTCACAAAACTGTGCATACCCTTTAAAATTCAGTGATGCCACCAGGACAAGGAAAAAATATTCCTATCTACATAACTATTTAGAGCAGCTTTCGTTGTGGTGGCAACAAATTGGCAAGTGAGGGGGATTCTATCATTTGAAGAATGGCTGAACAAATCATACTATATGAATGTAATGGAAGGCTGTTGTGTTAGAAGAAGTGATCAAAAGGAGAATTTCATAGAAACCTGCATCTATGAATTGATGCAGAATACAGTGAACCAAATCAGGGGAACAATTTATATGACTAAAATGAGAACATTGTAAGGACAAACAACTGAAAATCTTAATAATTGTGATCACTAATATGGCCAACCAAAATTTAGAGGATAAATGAAGCATGCAACTCACCTCCTGCAAGAGAGATGATAGACTCAGAATGCAGAACATATTTTTGGACAGGGCCCATGTGGGAATTTGTTTTGTTTAACTTTGTGTATTTGTTACAAGAGTTTTGTTTATCTTTTTTTTTATCCAATACGCAAGTAGTGGAAAAATAAATAGACATACATTGAAAAAAGTTGTAAAAAGTTTCACCATCAAAAATAGCTTCTTCAATCATTCTCTGATAATGAAAATCAATTGAACCATAAAAACTAGGGAGATATGTGCTCCCCAAAAATATTCACCCCACTTTTGAAAAGTCCCAGCTAATTTCAAAAAAAGAGGAATTGGCATTTTCTTGATTTCATTAAGCCCTAGGACATTGTAGAGCCTCCTGGAAGGAACATATAATGACTCAAAGGAATTTGGATGATCCAGTCACCCAGGAAACACAAAATGGATGAAGAATGTCTATTGCCTAGATTTCAACATGCATTTGGAAGGACAATCTACAGAGCTTGTCCATTAGTATGTATCTCTGAGAGAGACAGTGTTTCAGTCATTTTAGTCATGTCCAACTCTTCTTGTAAAGATATGAGAATGGTTTGCCATTGTCTTTTCCAGCTCATTTGACAGATGAGAAAACCTTAACTTGAGAATCCTTGACATTGTACCTAGCCTATGAAGGGTGATGGAGCTTCTGTTGGAGGGGTACGTGTGGAGGGTTTGAGGTTTGGAAGAGCTGTGGTAGGGAGTGGCCTAGTGAGTTGATAAGGGAGATATACTAGGATTGCCTAGCAGTGGTAAGTGCCCAGTTGTGGTTCTATAACATAAATTTGCAATGGTTTCAGCTGGAATGATTATGTGATTTTTCTCCATCTTTCTTCAGCACCATGTGTGTAGGCCAGAAGATGGTGAGTAGTGGGAGTGATCTAAGGCTGAGACTTGGCTGGGCATAAGAGGTGATATGGTAGAAGGGCTAGGGTTTCCAGGCAGGAGGGCAGTTTAGAGTTGAATTGGTTCAACAGGAGGTCATGATGGAGAGAAGAGGAGAGATGCAGTCTAGCACAAAGAGATGACCTGGAAGATTATTGAGGGATCAAATGATTAGAGATCAGAGTGTAGAAAAATAGTAGAATATTTTAAGGGAAGGCAGAGGGAGAGGTGAAAAGCCTGTACTCAAACAAGGGTTTTTCAGAATTCTTGAATATGGAAGTGGTATATTTGTGGATGATGGCAAGACTGAGGGTATGACCATCTTTGTGCGTGGCTGTCGTGGGGTGAAGGAGTAGCTATCCACTGTGCTAAGCTGAAGAAACTCATTTTATATAAATTAAGCCCTTCCAGTTTTGTCAGCAGAATACTAATGGATTGAGGCTAACACATAGGATAACCTTTAATAAGGTCAGCTCTGGCAATAAGATTTAAGAGAAAGTGGGGTTCTGCCAGAGATTCTAAAGATGGGATTCTGAAGGGATAAATGCTTGGAGGTTGAATAGGAGATTAGAATTGAAGGAAAAGATATATAAAAGTGTAAGTTGCACTTCTTAATTATTATACCACCCACTTCTCCCCGTACGTTTACCATGTAGGGCTTTTAAAATAGTTTAATGGAAAGAGTAAATAATACTTGAGTCAGAGGACCTAGATTCATGTCTGACCTCTAACACTCTGCACGACTTTGGAGAATGAAATGATCAGATTGATTCTATATCATCTTTTCACTGAAGCTATTTACACTTGGTTTATTTTGTGCTGTAACTGTCTAAGTCATGGTTCTTTGTCTCTAAACTTAGTTCAGAAATTCAGCTGGCCTGCAAAGGGCTAAGTTTAGAAATTCAGTTGTGCTGTTAATGACTGTTCTATTCTTGCCTCTAGGATCTCTGTTATCCTTCAGGGATGTGGGTGGACACCAGGGAGTTTGGTCTGGCATCACCAAGCTATCCTTCTAGGATATCTGGTTTGTTACTCACTCTGTCTTTGCAAATGGCCACAAACAATGAACATTTCTGAGTGACAGGGGGGAAGAAGGGGTTTGCTGCTAGCTTCTCATTCCCAATTGCCAAACAATCATATTGTTCCCCATGCCTCAGATCTGTAACCACTCCTATGGATCTCACCATTCATGACCTTGAGCGCTTGTAACAAATCTTAAATTGTTTCCTACCTTCCAAGCCCTGTTATTTGTTCTGTACTCCCCAAAACCTAGAAAAGACAGTTGTCCCCCTCATTAAGGGTCTTGGCTTTGCTTCAGAAATGGAGAGCCTATTCATTGGTAAACTTATGCTTTGCTAATAAATTGATCATGCTCAGAACTTTGTGCCTCAGTTTATCTTAATTTGAACTGTTACAATAAGTTACTCTCAATTTCCTCCTACATAAAAAGAGAGATTTGGACAAGTTGGACTCTGAGGTCCTGACCAGATTCCATCTGAGATTCTGTGATCCCTTCTAAAACATCCTGAAAGGTGATCCCTGTCCTCAGGGAGAAAAGCAAGAAGCATGTAGTATGAAAGAATCATAATTCTTCCCCAGAAGCTCTAGGTGGTGACAGATGCCTCAGTAATAGACGGTCATTGGTGTAACAAGTATCTAGTAGAGGATGCCATTCAACTAGGTCCTGAGTTGCTGGTATCATAGGGAAGAGTATCAAAGCCTCGTGGTGATCTGGTGGTTCTGCACCCCATCTCAAAACCTTAACCCTAGTGTACAACAGCACATCTCATCTACCTTCAGCATTTGCTTATGCAACAATTGCCTAATCAGGGTCTAATTTTACTAAGATATAAAAAAAAAAAATTTAAAGGTCATGGAACCTGTATTCCAGAGGTACCTGATATCTGCTTATCCTTGGGAAGTGAGGTACTAGAAAACAGCTCTCCCCAGATATCTTAGGAATGAAGAGTCAGGAATCTAAAACTTGCTAACCTCTAGAAGCAGTGATATCAAACAGAAATAGAAATATATCCCCATAGGTGCATATTAACTTACAATTTGCTTTATCTATTTTTATTTATTTTCTTAAACATTTCTCATCTACATTTTAATTTGGGAGCTTTTAGTTTGAGAATTCTGCTTGAGAACCCTGTCATTCTGGAATTTTGGAATGCTGCCTTCAGGTTGTGACAGTGCCCCTATGTTCTCTTGCTCTATGGCTAGGAAATTCCTACCACACGTTTTTTCTCTCTAGGTTTGCTTAATGCACTTTTCTCCTAGCGCTCCTCATATATATCTGACCACTCTTTATCAATCATCTTTGCTGTCTACCTGCAACTTGGGGTATTCCTGACAGCTGTGCTCTCAAGCCTTTTCTCTCTTCTCATATCCATAGGCCTCTTCTTAACTCCATCAGAACCCTTATGAGTTCATTTCTCATCTTTATGCAGATGACTCACTTATCTACGTATCCAGGACCACTCTTACACCTACATTTAGTGCTGGCCTATTGGACACTTAAGACAGGGTATCCAAGATCAAAAAAAGAGCCTAGATATCATCTTTCAAGAAATCAGCAAGGAAAACTGCCCCGATATTTTAGAACTAGAGCGCAGAACAGAAATTGAAAGAATCCACCAAACTCCTCCTGAAAGAGATCCCGAAAGGAAAACTCCTAGGAATATTGTAGCCAAATTCCAGAGCTCCCAGGTGAAGGAGAAAATAGTACAAGCAGCCAGAAAGGAACAATTCAAGTATTGTGGAAACACAATCAGGATAACACATGATTTAGCAGCTTCTACATTTAAGGACCGGAGGGCATGGAATATAATATTCTGGAGGGCAAAGGAAATAGGATTACAACCAAGAAACACCTCCCCAGAAAAACTGAATATAATTCTCCAGGGGAAAAAAATGGTCATTCAGTGAAATAGAGGACTTTCAAGCATTACTGATGAAAAGACCAGAACTGAATAGAAAATTTTACTTTCATATACAAGACTCAAGTGGAATATGAAGAGGTAAACAGGAAAGAGAAATCATATGAGACTTCTTAAGGTTGAACTGTTTGCCTTCCTTCATGGAAAGATAATATTTATAACTCATGAGACCTTTGTCAGTAGTAGGGTAGGTGAATGGAAAAATTATATATATGTATATATAGATATAGACGTAGATATAGATAGATAGATAGATAGATAGATAGATAGATAGATAGATAGATAGGTAGACAGACAGACAGACAGACAGAGGGCACAGGTTGAGTTGAAGATGAAGGGGTCATGTCTGGAGAATAACATTAAGGGGTGAGAGAAGATTATACTAGGAGCAGGAGAAAGGGAGAGGTAGAACGCGGTAAATTATCTCACAAAAAAAAACAGAAAAGAAAAGGCTCTTACAGTGGAATGGAAAGAGGGGAAGGAGAGAGGGAGTGAATGAATCCTATTCTCATGAGGGTTATGAGAGAATAACATACACACTCAATTGGGTATGGAAATCTGTCTTACCCTACACGAAAATAGGGGAAGAAGGGGACAAGAGAGCAGGGCAATGATAGAGAGGAGGGCAGATTGGGAAAGGGGGTAATCAGAAGCAAACACTTCTAAGGAGGGACAGAGTCAAAAGAAAGAATGGAATAAATGGGGGCGGGGAGTGAAATAGGATTAAGGGAAATAGAGTTAGTTTTTCATACCATGACTACTATGGAAGTGTTTTGCATAACTGCACACGTGTAATATTGAAATGCTTGCCTTTTCAATGAGGGTGAGTGGGGAGGGAGGAAGGGAGGAAACTTGGAACACAAAGTTTTAAAAACAAATTACTAAAAAAAATGTTTCCACATGCATCTGGGAAATAAGAAATACAGGATACAGAAATCTATCCTGCCCTACAGGAAAATTGAAGGGGAAGGGGATAAGAGAAAGGGCGGGGGAGAATAGAGAGATAGAAGCAGACTAGGGGAAGGGTTATTCAGAAAGCATGTCATTTTGGGGTGGGGGAGGGTGAGATGGGTGAAAATTTGGAACTCAAATTCTTGTGGAAGTTAATACTAAAAACTAAAAATAAATAAATTTTAAAAAATAAATACTAAAAAAAAGACAGGGTATCTAAGTGACATCTCTAACTCAGCATGTTAAAGCAGAACTCAATATCTTTCCTCTAAAATTCACTATTTTTCTCCCCTCTTTCATTCTCCCCCCAGTTATGTTGAAGACACTACCATTCTTCCTGTCTCCTTCCTCTACAACCTCAGTATCATTCTCTACTCCTTGGTCTCCTTCACCTCCACACTCACATATCCAATCAGTTGCCAGATCTTGCTTTTTCTTTTTCTTTTCTTTTCTTTATTTATTTTTTTCAACATTGACTTCCACAAGATTTAAGCTCCACATTTTCTCCCATCTTGTCACTCCCTATCTTCCCCTCCCCACTCCAAAATCCTTATGCATCCTGAATACCCCTTTCCTTAATCTGCGCTCCCTTCTATCTCCCCCCTTCTCTTATCCTCTTCCCCTTCTATTTTCCTATAGAGCAACATAGATTTCTATGCTTTTTCTATCTGCACAGCATCTCTTGAATCTCCCCCATTCTCTCTTCTCCCAAATTCCCTTACACCAATTCTCTCTTTTCACACAGTCACTATTTCAGCTCAGGCCCTCATCAGCTCTCATCTCAGCTATTGCAATGACCCTAATTGATCTCTCTTTCCAAGTCTCTCTCCATTCTAATGCATCCCCATGGCTGCCAAATTTGATTTCCTTAAGCAAAGACCTGATCATGTCACCGCTGAACTCAGTAAATGCCAGCCGCCCTTACCAGCTTTACAAATAAAATATATACTCCTCTTTTTCGCTTTTAAAGGCCTCGCAACTTGGCTCTACCATCTCTTTCAAAACTTGTTACATGTTATTGCCCTTTCCACACTCAATAATGTCGACCAGAGGTGTCAAATATGATGGGCACATGAAGCTCACAATCCTAGGTGCCATCTGAACCAGTTTAAAATATATTTAGAAAATATTAAACGAAATAAATCAAGGTACAATAAAAACCTAAATAATACTATGTCACCCAGGCTTCTCTGGGCATGTTCAGTTCTACTACAGAGGTGGAAACTCCCTTAAGAGATGCCTTTTGAGCATGTCCAATTCGTCTAATGTGATCTAAGCTAGATGTCTCCCCTACCACAGGGAGGACAGCTTCCTTTGAATGGCTGTCTATGTCTTTAAAACTGGCAAGACTGAATCATTGCCCTTTCAGCTGCTGCTTTCCACCATTGTTCAGCTTAGCCCTTTTTGGTGATTCCCTCTCTGCTCTACCCAACATGGCCACCATGAACTGAACCAATGAACTGAACCAGTGAGAAGGGTAGGAAAATCCTTCCTTTGTTGCTACTCTTTTACCTCTGCTCCAGAAATAGGCCTGGCTGTGTTTTCTGCTCTGTTGTTTGTCTTCAGGTGCTGGGAACAGTAGCGTAAGCCATGGTGACCTTGGTACCAGAATTGCAGGCACAGTGGTGCGATGAAGCCAGTCAGGCTAGCATGGAAACCCTGAGAAGCCAGAATTCCTGGGGCAAGAGTCTTAGGGGATTTTGGATTTCAAACTGGAATCATCTTCTATAGGAGCTGAGCTAAGCTATGAACCTAATCCCTTAGCCCTCCCAAGAGACAATGCAGGTAGAGGAGGATGATGCTTCCCACAGGTGGGGGTATAATTTGTATATTTGTGATAATACACACATAACACACATATATACATATATATATATAAACACACACATATATATATATATATATATACACACACATACATATATAGGTATATATACATATACATACAGAAACACACACACATATATATATAAACATGTACATAATGAAAAGCAATTTATACAAAGATTTTGAAACATCGCAGATAACTGAGAGTGTCAGAAAAGACTTTCTGTAGGACATGACTTTTTCAATACCAAGGGGTATAAAAAAGTAGCTGTATGCTCAGTTTAAACTTATCTATTAGTTTGCCAAATCTTCTATATTGCTTTTGTATCCTTTCATAAAGAACTGTTAGCTAAATCATTTCAATTCCAGAAGTATTTAATCTAGAAGAACAACTCCTGTCAGCATGCTACTATATACTTAGGAAAGCCACAACACCGTTTTTAGCTGTACCTTGTGCCAGGGGCTGGCTAAGTGCTTTACACTTATTATCCCATTTGATCATAAACAATAATTTGCAATGAGGTAGGTGCTCCTACTATCCTCATTGTATAGATGAGGAAACCGAGGAAGACAGAGGTTAAGTGAGTTGTCCAGGATCAGAGAGCTACTAAAGGTCTGAGGCTGGATTTGAACTCAAGTCTTCCTGACTCCAGGCCAAGCACTCTCATCCACTCTGCCCCCTAGCTGCTTGAAATAAAAGGTACATAACTTCTGTACATAACTTCTGCCTGAAAAGACTATAGTGGCTACACAAGAGATATGTGGAATAAACTAAACAACCAACTAAATCAACAAATAATAGCTTAACATGATTGATCAGGACAAACAAATCCCCTACCTCAGAGAGAAGTGAGATCACTGCAGCCCGAATTAATCTAGGAACGATTCTTGGAGTGAGATTTCTCCATTGGTCCTTTCCCCCTAACTTTCTACCATATCCCACACACACTTGGTTCAGGGGCAAAAGTTAAATACCTTCTCTTACTAAAATCAGCTGTGATCTGTCACTGCTTGATTTATTTCTCCTCTCCATTCTCTAAATATTACTGGAAGCTCAATTGCCATCAACAGACAGAAACACCCAAGAACTCAAGGAGCAGTAATGCATCTCCCACCACTGCTCCTGCTTCTAGCCCAATTCCCACCCCCATTGTCCAGGAAATCAATCTTTGTGGACATCCAACCTAGTGATGAGAGGCACATAGGTGCCAAGTGGATAGAGTGCCAGACCTGGAGTCAGAAAGACTCATTCTACTGAGTTCAAATCTAGTCCAGACATTTACTAGATGTGTGACCCTGGGCAAGTCATTAATCGGTTTCCTCATGTGTAAAATGAACTGAAGAAAGAAATGGCATATCACACTAATATTCAGGCCAAGAAAATCCCAAATAGGGCCAAGTCAAGACTGAAATGACTCGACAACAACAATAATCAATCTGTGACTGCTTCTGCAGGAACTCTGATCCCTTTCTCCTCAATGGCCACAGCTACTAAGGACCTCAAAAAGTCAGTTGTCACCAGCAAAGTGCTGTCACATTGTTCCGTATCAGATATGAATGTGTTTTGTATCACTAGTAAGAACACTAAGGAGGATACATTATCATCTGCTTTGCGGTATTCGCCCACCCCTCCATCTCACTAGGACCATGAGGCCTCTCTGTTGGACTTACAACTGAAACTTCCCATGTGCATTGTCTCCCCCACTAAAATGCTCCTGGAGAGCAAGGGGTATCTTGATTTTCTATTTATACCCCAGAACATAGCACAGTGTTTTGCATGTAATAGGTGCTTAATCAATGCTTTCACACTTGTTCATTGACTCATTATGCTTATTAATGCTTTTCTGATTTGACTAAAGATTCAAACCAAGCCGATTGTTAAATGGTAGTTTTCATGTTTTATGTATGAGCAAATCATTTTGTCACAAAACTTTCTGTACCTGATTGCAATAAAAAAAAACCAACTCAGTTTTTCATGACATTACATTCCTGTTCACACTGAGATGCATAAGAATGTCAGGGAATTGCTGAACAGGTTTGACACATAAATTATAAAGTGTCCACAGACTTACCTAACACATCACTGTAAAACTGATCCCAATCCTTCATGTTAAAATTCTGAAACCAAAAGTCATAATAAATGAAGAAAAGCATATTTTTCACCCGCTCCATAAATGTCATCCTGTCAGTCAACATTGACATGGCTACAGGCACATAGGAAGGAGGGGATGGGAGTCCTCCACAGTATTTTTCAAGGGTATTGCCCAGGCTGAAGCGCAGACTATAGACAAAGGGTATTCCAAGTATTTCTGCTATGAGCTCACCACAAGGACATATAGCATCTGAAATAACAACTTCATACTTGGCTTGTTTCAATGTCTTCATAAGGTCTTTGTTCAAAACAGCGCTCTCACACTGCTGTTTTAAGCTTGAAACTGATAAAATAAGTTGCACTGCACCATACTCTAATGCCGAAAGCTTTCAAATTCATTACTCCAAAGTGTGTCGTTTCAAAAAATAAGCAAATCCTCTATTTGTCACCACAGGAAAAACTTCAAACCGGAAACCTGATGAATTACTAGGATCAACAAAAACAGTAGCAGAGGGTGTCAGCACAGTCACCTCATGGCCCCTCTGAATGACTCCATCCAGCAGGGCCTTTAGATTCATCCAGTGACTATATTCCATAGGCCATACCAGGACCTTCCCACAGGATCCACAGCTAAAGCAACAGAGCTGCAACAGCAAAAGAACTGAAACCCAATTCTCAGACCTCATGGTTATTCTTGCTTTACAAACTACTTGGTTCTTTCCATCAAGAGTTCCCTTTTATATCACCAATAAGGAGCTTAAAATTTAACTGATATTTCTAAATTCTTTATCCAAATAGCCATAGTTAGTCCTATCCAAAATATGATCTTGCTCAATTTGGCAAGAAGTTTATACATTCCATGGCTTTCATGTTAGAGATAAAAACTAAGCTGGTATCATCAAAGTCCCTCGCTCACAAAAGTTCAAGGTCTTTTTTAATATCAGTACTTTAACAAGAGAAATTCTTCATGAGCCAGAAAACACTTTTTAATCTTTCTGAGTTTAAGTGTGAATACTATTTATTTCTTTAAGGCATACAGGTTTTATAGCAAAATGGGTCTCCTTTCAATCTACCTCACTTGTATCTCAAGCTTCTCTGCCCTTAGATTTCAAGATGGGACATCTTACCAGCCAGCCCTCTGAGGAGTAGCTGAGAAAAATGAGTTCAGGGTTGTGAGTATATCCCTCAGACAGTCTCAATGAGTTATACTTTGTTGGGTCTAATGGAGGTCAATTCCTGATCCTACTGGGGAAGCTGCTATTATAAGATTTTCCTCCTCTTCCATTGTTTTGGATCTTAAACTGGAATAGATATTCTGTTAAGTGATCATCATGAAGCATATGGGCTTGGGGCAGCTAGGCGGCACATTGGATAGATTCCAGGCCTGGAGTCAGGAAGACACATCTTCTTGAGACCGAATCTGACCTCAAACTCTTACTGGTTGTGAGACCCTGGGTAAGTCACTTAATGCTGTTTTCCTCACTTTCCTCATCTATAAAATGAGCTGGAGAAGGAAATGACAAAACCACTCAAAAGTCTTTGCCAAGAAAACCCCAAATGTCATCACAGAGTGGGGCATTAATGAAAACAACTGAATAACAACAACAACCCAAGGGCTTGAGTTCATGGATAACCAACTCTGACTTGGTATATTAGTTCAATGTTTGAATAGATTAGAATAATCTCTACCATCCATCTTATTGTTTTATTTGTAATTATGTCTTATTTTAACAGTACTTGATTTTCTGGTCCTTTTATTAGAACACTTGACATTGTCATAAATCAATAAATGTCCGTTCTTTACTCCCCCTCGTCCCATAGGTTAGTATGCATTTTTGATGGATGGGTTATCTTGGATGTAATCCCGGGTCTTTCCTTCTGGAATATCAGAAATGCCTCTCCTGTCTTTCACATTGATGACTGCTGAAGCCTCGTGATCCTGATAGTGGCTTCTTTATGTTTTAATTATTTCTTTCTGGCTAATTGCAGTATTTTTTCCTTGATTTAGATGTTCTGGATTTTGGTTATAATATTCCTAGCAGTTTTCATTTTGGATTTCTTTTAGGAGATGACCAGTGAATTCTTTGATTTCTACTTTGCTCTTTGGTTCTAAGATATCTGGACTGTTTTCTTTACATTTTTTTGAAATATGATGTTTGTTCATGGATATTGTAGGTAATACGATGATTCTTAAATTCTCTCCCCTAGATCTATTTTGCTGGTCAGTTCTTTTTCTTATGAGGTATTTCACATTTTCTTTTACTTTTTCAGTCTTTTGACTTCATTTTATTATTTCTTAATGTCTCACGGAGTCATTTGCTTCCATTTGGCCAACTCCAATTTTTAAAGAATTATCTTCTTCAGTAATATTTTAACCTCCTTTACCAAGCTGTTAATTCTCTTTTCATAACTTTTTTTACACTCATCATTTTTCCTATTTTTGCTCTCTGATTCTTTATGATTAAAAAAATTTCTCTTTTTTTTTAAACCTCTTTCTTTAACTTCTCTGAGAATTGTCATGAGTTTATGTCCAATCTACATTTTCTTTGAGGCTTTCTTGTAGATGTTTTCAAGTTATTGTTGTCTATGTTTTCTGTGTTCTATGCA
>NW_027556372.1:0-11785 GCF_003287225.1 Phascolarctos cinereus
CTTCTCCAAGTCAAGGTAAGCCTCCCTGCCCTTTAGTTGGGTAGCCCCTCAAGTACCTAGTGGTGATGTATTGACTTGTCTAGCACCTGCTGCCCCCCCATCTCTCCCTCAATTTCCTTTGAAAGGTTATTGTCACCACTGTCTAAAACAGCTGACAGACCTCCTCAAGCAGTCAGAGCATGACCTGAAGGACAAGTAGCAGGCTCTATTCCTATAATCTACAAAATAGTCACAGAGAGGGTTGCCTTGGCAACTCCATCTTCTCAAGTTCTCATCCCACTTACATTTTCATGATGTTTTTGACATTGCCTTTAGATCTTTTCCAGAGAAAAATTGGTAGAGCTCTTGATTACTTTGAGCTAACACAACATAGAAATGCAACAATGATATAGTGACACAGCCCTTCTCTGGACACAGCCCCTCTCACCTCCACATAAACACATCTGATTATCAAGAGCAGGCTTGCTCTTCTCTTCTTAGGAAGAGAATGTGGACTTGAGTGGTCTTCAGACATCCACCAAATTAGAGAGGTCCTGACTGCCCATTGGTGGGACTTTATGCCCTTGGGGGGCCAGGAAGACACATCAGGGGAAACAGCAGCCAATCAGGTTCTATTTGATCAGTAGACATTTTTAAGCTGCTTCCTTTGTGCCGGGCTCTGTGCTACACTGGAAATATGAAGACCTGTATGACAGTCTCTGTCCTCTCAAGGAGCTCACAGACTAATGGGGGAGTCAACAGTCAAACAAGTATGAAGAAACAAGCCATATACAGGAAACATTAGAAATAATTAACATAAGGAAGGTGCTAGAAATTTTCAAGAAAGGGAAAAGCTTCCTATAGATGGTGGGATTTTAGCTGAGACTTGAAGAAAGCCAGAGAAGTCAGGTAGTGGAGATGAGAAGAAAGAATGTGCCAGGTGTGGGGGACAGCCACTGAAAGAAAATGCCCAGATTTGGGAGATGGAGGATCTTGTGCTAGGAACAGCAAGGAAACCAGTGTTGCTGGTATGAAGAGTACACCATAGGGGTGAGGGGGATGCTAGGGGAGTGTGTAAGTATAAGGTCCACAATTCCCTGGCTGAGGAACTCTGTACCTTTTCAAGGGAATATCCCTGTGCACTGAGATATTCTCTGTTTCCCCAATCAGAGGACTTAATTTTATTCTGAAGAAAGAGCCTGGAGATTCAGATTGATTATCAGAAGTACTACTTTAACCAGTAGAATCACTTATATAAATAATATATAGATATAGATATAGATATAGATATAGATATAGATATAGATATAGATATAGATATAGATATAGATATAGATATAGATATAGATATATAGATATATATTCTATAAATAGAATCACCTTTTATAAAGGATCAGTCTGAAGCGGCTCACAGATGAAAATGGTCTCAAGAGTGGATCAACCCCACTTCAAGACCTCAAAAAAGCCCAGTGATAATTACAGAAAGCATACAAACAGAGGAAGAGTGATAGAGTACATTGTTAATAACTGGTGGATATTTTGAGTTTCTGCTTAGTAATGAGCTTGGCATTAAGCCAATGTTACTGGGTAAAATGCCCAAACACGGGTTTGTGTACCGATCATGTGTACTGATCATGGGCCATAAACCTGTCACTGAGTCCAAGTTATGATTTTCATCAGCCACAGTATCTAAGTTATGACTCAGTGAATGAATTATGATTTTTAACAGGTTACCATGTCCGGATTCCACCTTTCACAGAGTTTAAGTTTATGCTTTCATTTATTACTGTTTTCTTTATGGCTTTTCCCCAATTGGACCCCATACTGTGGTGTACGGTGTAAGAAAACTGGAAAAGTGAGGCTGGGTGGTTTATGAAAAGCTTTGAATGCTAGAGAGGATTTTATACTGGATCCTGAGTCGATAGGAAGCCACTGGATACAATTGAGTAGAAAAGCAGGGGTGGGAGGAAGGGCACATAGTCAGACTTGAGCTTTAGGAAGATGATTTTGAGAGCTGAGTTGAGGACAGACTGGAATGGGGATGTACTGTGGGTAGACATCCCAGCCATAAGGGCTGTTTCAGTAGTCCACTGTGTGAATTCAGGAAGGCCTGCACCAAGGTGGTGGCACTGTCAGAGGAGATAAGGGGCGTGTATGAGAGTTGTTTGAAAGGTAAAATTGACAGGTCTTGGCAACATGCTGGTTTGGGGTGGTTGAGGTGAAGAGTGAAGGATGACACTTAGGTAGCGGGCCTGAGTGCCTGGGAGGATGGTGGTCCCTTCAACAGTAACTGAATTTTGAAAGGGAAGAGTGTTGAGAGGAGGGGGATAGAAAGAGTTCAGTTTTGGACACAATGAATTTAAGATGTCTACAGGACATCTAGTTGGATATATCCACTAGGCAAGTTGGAGATTCAAGGCTGGAGGTCCACAGAGATAGGATTGGACACATAAATGTGAAAATTATTGCACAGTGATGTTAATTGATCCATGGGAACTGATGAGAGCACCTAGTGAAATAGTATTGAGGTAGAAGGGAGGGCAGCTCAGGACAGAACCCAGTGGGACACTCAAGGTTACCAGGCATGACCTGGATGAAGATCCAGATAAGGATACTGAGAAGGTGTGGCCATAGTGAGGTGCTCAGTTTACTGATCTGGAACTGAAGCTCAGAGGCCTTAGTGATTTGCTCAGGGTTATTTACACAGATTATCAGTGACAGAGGCAGGATTTGAGCTCAGGCCTCTTTATTCCACAGCCAAGCTCCTTCCTTCCAACAAAATGGCCCAATTGTCAATCCCCACTTCCTCTTTCTGTGTCAGGTAAGGGGTATTGTTTCAAAAAGCAATGTCTAATTTGGTGACTCCAAGATGATGAGAAATGGGAAGGAGGACAAAAGAGTAAGCCCATTTACTTATGGGAGCCAAGCTAACACAACACTTTCCAGGGAATGCTATTCCCTTAATCCTCCCTTCCTCTGTCTCATTCTCTACTTCCCCTCTCCACAGAGCCTAGCCCTGTGCTAGATAGGCAGTATGGCTTCAACAAATGGGTTTTTTTCTAGAGTGAACTGACTTAAAAGCCAATGAACAAGGAACTGATAACTCAGATTTTCTTTGTCCATCATTGACTCAGCACTTTCTCAAAATTATTTAACCTAAGAAGTATTTGCTAATTGTTGCAACTTTTCCACATAGACAAAGTTCTTGAAGATTTCCCTTCCTCTTCTGTCCCCTGCCAGACCTTGGAATGGAAAGTAGAACAAAATACTCTGTTTAAATTCACAGCAGATCTTTTCTGAACATAGTAGAATCATCATCAGTGGTCTGTGGTGTTTTGAGACTGGTCACCTGACAGCAAAGGGCAACTGGGATCATGTGTTCCATTATTCCATTTCCCTAGCACAGAAGTTGTAGAAAGAAGAAGCTTTTTTGGGAAGTGATCCCCAAGTTTTATACACAGTCTGTCTGTTTACTCTTTGGTGAAAATGCTTGATGTACTGATGCTTGTGGTAATCCTCAGATATGTTGAACTCAGTGAGAAGGAGACGATGCATTCCCATCTGACCCTGCTAGATAGAACGTTTTCCTGAGACCCACAGAGCTACCATGTCACCTTAGCCCCCTCTGATGCATAAGCGAGAATTACTGAATTCAATTGTTTCCATGATAGGATGCCTACAGGAGATTTATATTAATTTTGGTGCTGAAATGATGATTTTTATATCTGTTATTATCTCAGAAACTAAGCTGCTGTATAAATCCTTCCAAACCTTTCCTATCAACAAAAGGAAAGCTGGGGGAAAGATAATGACACCTTCAGGATAGAGTATGGTGTAGACTGGAAGCCAAAGAATTCATTTCAGGCCATAAGAGTAGTTTAGTGAGATGAGAGAATAGAAGGCAGCAAGACGTAGGGGAGACAGCATTGAATTTCAAGTCAGCAAAACCCAGGTAAAAATCCTGCCTCAGACATGTACAAGCTGTGCTCTCAGAAAAGTCACTTGATCCTGTGGTTATCAGTTTCCCCTTCTGTAAAATAAGGGGGATGGAACTAGATGGCCACTGAGGTCTCTTCCAGCTCTAAATCTAGGGTCCTGTGATCACATGGAGTCATTGAAGGTTTGAAAGGAATGACTGGGCAGAGAGGGAACTGAGGTAACAGATATACATCATATAAGCTTGGCAGTGCCTGAAAGGGGGGAGAGAGAGAGACAGAACATAGAGATAGAGATGGCTTTGTTCAGATGGAGTATAACAGTGGAAATGGATGGTGAACATCATTCAGATTTGGAAGTGGAGGAGCTGGAAAGAGAGGGGGGAGGGAGGGACAGGGAGGGGAGGAGGGAGAGAGAGAGAGAGAGAGAGAGAGAGAGAGAGAGAGAGAGAGAGAGAGAGAGAGAGAGAGAGAGATCTTTGCTCAGATCGAGTACAACAATAGGCGATGGATGGTGAACATCATGCAGGATTTGGAAATGGGGGAGCTGGAATGGACTCTAATCCCTGCTATTGAGGACAATGACTGCAGCTGTAGTCTCACTTACTCTCTGGTTTTGTATACTCCAAGGTTTGTTGTTTTCTGTTATTACTAGCCTTGCACACCTGCACAAATATTTACCTGCATGCCTGACTTCACAATGGTCAAATCTTACTCCAACTTCTGATACTTCTTTCATAAATTTCTTTCAAAACTAAGATCACCCATATTTTTGTATTTATATTCTCTGAATATAATTTTCTGAATTCTCTTGTGGGTAGGTAATATCAATGTCTTATCCTATTAATTGGTACACTGAATGGTGAAACAAACTTAGCGGTATCTCCACTGCTATGAATTCTTATCCTGTATCAGATGACCTTTGCTATAATGAAGTTTCATAGGTAATTTTCAAATTGATGATTTGGTCTGAATTCCTATTTGCACTAAAGGAACACGTTACTTACTTCCTGTTCTAAATTCAAGACTTCATTTTCCTCCATTCTTTTCCCCTTAACAGGTTTGAAATCTAATACAAGTAGACTTTGGAATTCATCTGAGTGTAATATTAGGAGTTGGACAAGACTTAAAGTAACAGTGAAATGATGGCATTATTTGATGTCATTAAATGATGACATCCGAGATATTTTTCCTTGTCTTAAACTTCTCAGTAAACTGCAATATCCTGTTTGAACATGCGATGTCACTGAAAGACTGCACTATTAATTGGCAATTAATTGGTCAACATGCATTCATTACGTACCTACTCTCAATTCAATTCAATTCAGTAGACATTTGTTGAACACCTACTCTGTACCAGGCATTCTGTTCCAGTCATGGGGGACTATTTGAAATTAAGGATCACTTCTGAGGGACAAAACAATACAAGAAACACAGCTCCTATCTGAGCTGGAGCTTAAATCTTAGTCTCTGCTGACTCCATCTCCTCATCTATAAAATGGGAACAATAATACTTGTACCTTCTACCTCACAAGGTTTTTTTTTTACATTTATAAATTCTCCAGTGCTAGAGAGATGTGAGCCGTTCTCATCTTGATCCCCTCTTCCCTGCCCTTTGCTGCCTTTTTCTGACTTATACATGGGAGGCAGCCTGGTGCAGTGGAAAGAACCCTGGCAGCTGGGCAGTACAGTACAGAGGGGGCTAGAACTGAAATCAGGAAGACCTGAGTTCAAATCCAGCCTCAGGCATGTAGTAGCTCTGTGAGCCTGGGCAAGTCATTTAACCTCTGGCTGCCTCAGTTTCCTCAACTGTAAAATGAGGATAATAATAGCACCCACCTGGCAGGGTGTGGTGAGGCCCAAATGAGATAATATTTGTGAAGCACTTAGCACAGTGCTTGCAACCTTCATCAGCACTTCTTCCCTTCCCTTCCCTTGACTCTCTGCCTGATCCTCTGGAGTCAAAGGCCTTGAGTTCCAATCCTGCCTCTGCAGCTACTCCTGTGTGACCCTGAGCAGAATCCCTTCTCCTCCCTCAGCCTCAGCTCCTGCTCCATAAAAGGAGTAGGGAGGGTTGGGGCTCTGGGATCTCTAAGCTGCCCCGCCCCCCTCCACGCAGACAATGTGTGTCCTGAGGCCTCCAACATTCTATGTTCTCTCTTCTGACATCGGCCCATCCCCCCTGGCATTCTGGTTCTAAGCATGACTGTTCAGAGAATGTGGACCAGTTGTGTCCAGGTATGCTGTCACACCTGGCCCCCACTCAATGCCCAAAATGGTTCTGTGGTCCCTCCAGGCTCTAAATGCTGTGTTCTAAGGTACCTCAGCACTGACAGGCCACGTTCTTTTGTCTTTTTCATGTGGACCATAGCCACATAGACAAAAAGCATTTCTATATACACAGCACAACATACAAAGAGGATTCAACATGAAACCCTCCATGTCCCACCACTTCCTTTAAAAACACACACACACACACACACACACACACACACACACACACACACACACACAAAGACAGAGAGAAACAGAGTCAAGATGGTGGAGTTGGAGTAGGAAGCCACAATTCAACTGCAGATCTAGAAAAGTCACCAGACCAAATCCTGATTGGGAAATTCCTGCCGAGTACTCCCTTCCAAGTCACAGATCCAGGGAACATTGAGGATGGAACCTGGGCCAGAGGAGGTGAGGAGGAGTCAGTGTCCCTGTGTGGTGCACTGAGCAAGAAGCATGGTGAGAAGCAGGCAGCAGCTGAGACCCCAGGAGCAGTGCAGGGGGGTCTCAGTTCCAGCCTCCAGCCTGGTCTGAAGCCTGCTGAGGAACAATCCTGGCAGGAACTCCAGTCCAAAGGGAGTCTACACTTCTGTCCCTGAACCAGCAGAGTTCTCCGGCATGCTGATAGTGGCTGAGTCCAGCAGCAGTGTCCTGGAAATCCATACAGGGAGAGCCCACCTGGTGTTGTCCAGACATAAACCCAGGACAAGAGATTGCAGCACTCAGAACAGGTCAGAAGTCAGATTCTGCCTTTTATCAGATCACTTTGGGAACACTGAAAATTGAGTTGTGACTTGCATTTTTTATAAATTTGGCAAAGTTCTCTATATATTTGAGAAATGAGACCCCTATCTGAGAGATTCTCTATGAAAGTTTTCCCCCAGTTTTCTGCTTTCTTTCTAATCTTGGCTACCTTGGTTTTCTTTATACAAGAACTTTTTTGGAAAGTTGGACATACACGAAGGGATATTATTAGTTCATCTGTCTTACATGTGCCTGTTCCAGAGTTGATCCACACTTACTCTTCCCTCCTCTCTGCCCCACTTTGTGCTTCAGCTCTCACTACAGCAGGGTTGTGACCCCTTTGTCCCTGAAAAGACCCAAAGTTTTTATCAACTCTTAATGCACAACAACATTTCATATGACAGACAAGGATTTGTGTAACTAACAGATATTCCTTGATTATTACCAGATACAGAGCACACAAGACAATGCAAGGGAGAAGATGGGAAGAAAATGGCCCCAAAGAACAAGGACTGCTTTGCTATAACTGGGTACTCAGATCTCTGTTCCTCCTCTCTCTTCCTCCTTTAAAAGTTCAGGAAACATGGCTAGTTGCAAACATCCCGACCTTTCTGACTTCCATCCTCCTGCTGCATTGTACCAGAGTCCTGGAGGACAGGAAGACCAGCTTGTAGAAATCATAGGTGGCTCAATACTGCCAGTGGCACCTCCTTCAGCATGGTACAAGACACAAGACAAATGCCTCTCTTCTGACTTCCAAGTCTCAGAAGTTTTCAAAGTCACGTTCAAACAGAGGTCACCAATCCTGCCAAATCTCACTTAGCATCTGATTAAGACTCCCATTTCCAAAACAATTAACTTGCATTCTGTTATATTTTGTACATAATTACATATGCACATGTTGTTTCACCAAGAGGATTTAATTAACTGAGAGACAGGGCTTTTTGATTATTGTGTTTGTATCCCCAGCACCCAGCCAAAAGGCCCACACATAGTAGGTGCTTAATAAATACTTGTTGACAACTTCATTACTAATGAGATAAATAGGAGGATCCTTGTCCAATTGTTTGGCAGGCAGTAATTATAAATAGGGCACCTGACTGGATATGGGAGCTGAGAGTAGTTAGGACCATGGGAAAGATAGATGATATATAGATTACAGAGAACGATAAAATTTTTTAGCCTCCCCGTTCAGAATATTGCAAAATTCTTTCAGAACTTAGAGATCAATGAAGAACTAGGAAATTTCCTGAACAGAAAAGCTATTTCCAGGGATAGATACCTAGATCCGTATCTGTTAAGATTCTATCTTTTCCTGGGCCTCTGAGTATCATCACACTTCTAGTCAGTATAGTAACTAGGTTTTAGCTGGAAATAATATTGCAAAGGAGATCCTGGAAGTCACATACAAATAATCCCAAAGATCAAAGGAACATAACTTACAAATTCTTTCATATTTTAACTAAAATTCACAACCTGGCAATATATGCTCAATCAGGGAAAATCATATAGGTCCTCATGGCTTTGGTGCTGTAATACATAAATCCCTGACACAATATAGACCTCAATAGTTTCAAACCAGCAGGACATCCAAAAGGTGCTGAAAACTTTGGGATGATGACTTTGAAATTTTACTGATAACTTTAAGAAGATTTGGATATGTTGATGACCTAGCCCCAAGGTGGCACAGAGAGGAGTTGGTCTGTTTCCCTAAAAAAGCTTATAAAGATGAGACTCAGACTCCTGCCTCCTCACCCACCCTCCAGCACTCTTCCATCTCCATCAGGTTCATGATGCCAAGTGTTCCCAACCCCATTTCATGGCTGATATTCTCGGCCTCTCTTCCTCCCTATTCTCTTCCCCAGGCTGCCTGCTTTCCTTCACCATCCTGTTCCCTGTCCTCATGCCATCATCTGCCACTGTACCACTGTTGGTGCTTGTCCCTGTCCCTTATCAAAGTGTGATTTCTACCCTGTTTCCCACTGCCAATCACGATCTTTCCCAACAAGTACCCAAAGAACCAGACCAGGGGTGGGGAACCTGTGGCCCCGATGCCACATGTGGTCCTCTAGGTCCTCAAGTGCGGCCCTTGAACTGAATCCAAACTTCGCAGAACATATCCTCTTAACAAAAGGCTGCAGATTCCCTACCCCTGAACCAAAATTTCTGGCCCTTTTTCATAATTTAATTTTCAATTCAGTAGGTAGATAATGTAGAAAGATGATGCAGATAAGATAGATAGATAATAAATAGACAGATAGATAGAGAAGAATATAGAGTTAACTGTAAACAAAATGCTGAGTTTAAAAATATAAAAAATAAAAAAAAAACCAGTCTCCTCCCTAAAAGAATTTCCATTCTAATGAGGAAGACAAAACAGCTCAGTAGAACTTGAAAAACTAAGGGGAGAAAGGGTTTAGAGTTGGTGTTAGGAGGTGAAGTGGAGGCTTGGTTCCATGCAACACAAGGTCTAATCTCCTTTATCAGAAGATGTCTTTGAAGGTGCAGCTCAGGGTAGATAGGAGGGTGGTGCTGTCCTAGACAATGATAGGGAAATTCAGGAGACGGATGAGCTTTAGGGGAAAAATAACAAATTCTCTTGTGAACATGTTAAGTTTGAGACATTCATTTTTTTGTTGTTGCTTTTTTGTTTGTTTTGTTTTTTGGGCTAGGCGATAGGATTAAGTGACTTGCCCAGGGTCACACAGCTAGTAAGTGTTATGTGTCTGAGGCGGATTTGAACTCAGGTCCTGCTGAATCCACGGCCAGTGCTCTATCCACTGCACCACCTAGCTGCCCCTGAGACATTCATTTCAAACTAGCAAACAGCCATTTCTTTCTTCTTAACCCTCTTTCCTTCCATTTGTAAGGAAGCTGAGGGATAGTTCATAGTCTATAACATTCTTGTATTTAGCAAAGTTTGTGGTAGCCTCTGAAACATGTTATGAGAAGCAAGCCCAGTTTCAGTAGAAAGAACATCTCATGGGTAGGTAGTCTTGTCCCAGATCACTTTGCATGTGTATGAAGGGCTTGTTTCCATTAAGTTTAGATCCATCTAAGTAATAATCATGATAATATTAAAAACAACAGTAGGAGGAGGAGACAGAGTGGCAGCAGCAGCAGCAGCAGCAGTGTAGTGGGTGAAAGATTGAATGACTGAGGAAACAAAGATTCAAACTCCCAAGCATTGACTTACTAATCAGGGCATTCAAATTTCCTAACAAATGAGTACCAGGCCTTCCTCAGCTTTGGCTCTGGACCCTGCATACTAGGGGAGACAGATTTTTATGAATTCAACATAATCAAATGAGACCAGTTAATTAAAAGAAAATAATTAAGCAGGATACAAAATTAGGTAATTTGATTTCTAATTGGAGGAAAGATTATGGACTTTCCAAGTTTAGAGGTGAGAATGAACAGGTACAATTTCCTGAAATCAGAAAAAGTAGGGTCCCACTCTCCCCCACCCCACCTCCACCAAGAGTTGTATTCAATCAAAGGAACATGGAAACAATAACTTGTTAACCACCTTGGGGTCTGTTTTTGAATAAGACTTATGGGTTGCTTGACATATGTAATTGTGGGAAAACTCCTTGTGACAGCACAACCTAGGTCCTTAGTTAATGGTATCTAAGCAGCCAGTGCAGATGGTCCAGCTACCCAGACACACAAAATTGAGTTTAAACTGTGCGACAAAGTCTTTTTTTTTGTCAATCTCCATAACTTAATAAAGTTTTTTCAGAAGATACAAATTGAACTAGATCAAGGGAACTTAGCAAGCTCTGGATTTGGCTCACAAGATAGAATTGGTGTGGTTCCCTAAATTCCAACTACTACCACAGTAGTATTAGTACTAGTAGTAGTAGTGTAGTAGTGTAGTAGTAGTAGTAGTAGTAGTAGTAGTAGTAGTCGTGGTAGTAGTAGTAGTAGTAGTATAGTAGTAGTATAGTAGTAGTAGTAGTAGTTGTGTGATAGAAGTAGTGATCGTAGTAGTGTGGTAATAGTGGTAGTAGCAATGATAATACTTACAGTTTAGATTTATATAATGTTTTTAAAATTTATAAAGCTCTTTGCATATGTTGCCTCATTTGGTTCTCACAACAATCCCTAATTTTGATGCTTTTATTGCACTCATTTTACATGAGTAAAGTGAGTCACACAGAAGTTACATGATTTGCCCATGGTCCCACAGCTAGGCAGTGCCTGAGGCAGGACTCCAGCTTAGATCCTCCTGACTCAAAGACCTATGCACTATCCACTGTGCAGCTTAGCTACTTCCTTCTCTCTCTTTTTTTTTTTAAATTTGGATATGCCTAGTGATTTATTATTAATGCATCTTGATTTTTCTTTTTCTTTGTCTTTTATTTATCTTTATATGTTATTAGTACAGGTGGGTTTTCTAAATTAGATCTGCATCTCCTCTTCCCTCTTCTCTGCCCCAGTTTATACTTCAGCCCTTAATGCAGTCAGACTGTTTCCCCTCAAAGGATCACAACTTTTAAAAAATTCTTGTTGTATACCAGCTTTATTCACCCCAGACAAGGCTTTTGGTGACCACAAATATTTGTTTACAACAGGACACGGAACACATGGGACAGTGTGGGGAGGGCTGAAGAAGGGGGAGATACTAACTAGAAAGAAAATGATACAAATGAATTTTTGACAGCTTTGGCTACAGCTAGGGACTTTACACTTCTGACTCTCCTATTTCTTCCTCCTCTGTTCCTCCATATTCAGTAAAAAGAGGGGGGCCAGCAGCAAGCATTCCATCATTTCTGACTTCTGTCCTCCTTCTACTGCATTGTACCATAATCCCAGAAGGACAGGAGAACCAGCATGTAGAAATCAGAGGC
>NW_027556373.1:0-11779 GCF_003287225.1 Phascolarctos cinereus
AGTCAGGTTGTGAAAAACTAAGTATATTTCCCTTAATCCTATCCCACCCCCCATTTATTCTATTCTCTCTTTTGACCCTGTCCCTCCTTAGAAGTTTTACTTCTGATTATCCCCTCCCCCAATCTACCCTCCCCTCTATCATCCCCCTGCTCTCTTGTCCCCTTCGCCCCCTATTTTCCTGTAGGGTAAGATACATTTCCATACCCAACTGAGTGTGTATTTTATTCTCTCCTTAAGCCAAATATAATGAGAATAAGATTCATGCATTCCCTCTCACCTCCCCTAGTTTCCCAAACTCCACTGTAAAACTTCTTCGTGTCTGTTTTATGTGAGATAATTTGCCCCATTCCACATCTCCCTTTCTCCTTCTCTCCATATAGTCCTCTCTCACCCCTTAATCTTATTCTCCAGATATCATCCCTTTCATCTTCAACTCACCCTGTGCCTTGTATCTACCTATCCATCTATCTACATACATACATACATACATACATACATATATATGTGTGTGTGTATATATATATATATATATATATAATATATATGTATATTTTTTTCCCTCCAACTACTCCAATACTGTAAAAGGTCTCATCAGTTACAAATACCATCTTTCCATACATAATATAAACAGTTAAACCTTAATAAGTCCCTTATGAATTCTCTTTCCTGTTTACCTCTTCATGTTTCTCTTGAGTCTTTTATCTGAAAGTCAAATTTTCTATTCAACTCTAGTCTTTTCATCAAGAATGCTTGAAAGTCCCCTATTTCACTAAATGTCCATTTTTTCCCCTGAAGGACTATGCTCAGCTTTGCTGGGTAGGTGATTCTTGGGTGTAATCTTATCTCCTTGGCTCTCCGGATTGTTATATTAAGGGACCCTGTGGTCCCTCAATGTAGAAGCTGCTAAATCTTGAGTTATCCTGATTGTGTTTCCACAATACTTGGATTATTTCTTTCTGGCTGCTTGCCATATTTTTTCCTTGAATTGGGAACTCTGGAATTTGGCTACAATATTCCTAGGAGTTTGGCTTTGGGGATCGTTTTCAGGAGGTGATTGGTGGATTCTTTCAATTTCTATTTTGGCCTCTGGTTCTACAATATCAGGGCAGTTTTCCCTGATAATTTCTTGAAAGATGATGTCTGGGCTTTTTTTTTGATCATGGCTTTCAGATAGTGTAATAATTTTAAATTATCTCTCCTGGATCTGTTTTCCAGGTCAGTTGTTTTCTCCAATGAGATATTTCACATTGTTTTCTATTTTTTTTCGTTCTTTTGGATTTATTTTACAGTGTCTTGATTTCTCATAAAATCACTAGGTTCCAATTCTTCCATTCTAATTTTTAAGGAAGAATTTTCTTCAGTAAACTTTTGGACTTCCTTTTCCATTTGGCCAATTTTCCTTTTGAAGGCATTCTTCTCATAATTGGCTTTGGACCTCTTTTGCATTGGGGTTACGCTATTTTTTTTTAATTTTTAGGCATTTGGGGTTAAGTGACTTACCCAGGGTCACACAGCTAGTAAGTGTGAAGTGTTTGGTCTGAGGCCGGATTTGAACTCAGGTCCTCCTGACTTCAGGACCAGTGCTCTATCCGCTGTGCAACCTAGCTGCTCCAGGGTTAGGCTATTTTTTAAGGTGTTATTTTCTTCAGTATTTTTTGGGGGTCTCTTTTAGCAAGGTGTTGACTTGTTTTTTTTTCATGATTTTCTTGCATCACTCTCAGTTTTTCCTCTGATCTGGCCTGTCATTTCATCTGTATAGGGAACTCCTAGTTAGGAATTTCCTCTACCAGTACAAATCAGCAGCTTCTTTGTAAACTTATATAGGAAGCTGACCATGGAAAAGGGTGTTTTGTGTGAATTATCTAGAAAAACCCAACAAATATGTGTCAGAGATGGCACTTGAACCCTTCGTGATTCTGAGGCCCTGTGTGTCCACTCAGATATATTGATTTTATATACAAATTTCAGGAAAAAAAAACATAGACTGGTCCCTGTTTCTAAAGCTGCTTCTTCTTCTTCTTCTTCTTCTTCTTCTTCTTCTTCTTCTTCTTCTTCTCTTCTTCTTCTTCTTCTTCTTCTTTTCTTCTTCTTTCTCTCCTCCTGCTCCTCCTCCCCCTTCTTGTCTTTTGATTGATTGATTGATTTATTTATTACCTGCTTCTATATTGGCTGTTGAGTTTTCAAAATCAAATAAACTTAAGGTTCCCAATATTTTTCACAATAGCACAGTAACAGATTAGATATAGGATCTATAATTTTATAGATCACTGACAGCATTTTCAATGAAGGTAAACACATGAGGGAAGCCCAATATAATAATTTATAATCCACTAAGTACTTTTCTTCTCTTCTACCCATCTGTCAACCTGATAAGTGTTTTGACAATTTCCAAACAAAAACCCTTTTATCATTTTACCTACTTTAGGAGTCCTCTGTTCTGGCACCATTAGCTTCAATTCTTTCCTACTCCTTCCTGTTTGTCATAGATATCAGAATTGAACCAACTTAGTGTTTCCATTGGCAGAAATGAGAATTAATTTTAATCTTAAAGTTTTATAAGGATTGCTTATCTGAACCCTAACTATGTGAATACTTATTCTTATTGTAGGATGTGAATAATAACACCCACATTGGCATAGTGGCTTCCTTCTGTCAGCACTGTGGGGGAATCCTCCAGCTAAAGGGAATGCCTTATTGTACACCAGAGAATTCATACTAGAGGGAAACGCTCAAAGCATAAATAAGGAAAAAGCAATCTCATAACTTATTTCACATAAGAGAAATGATAATGGAGTGAAGCAATTTTCATGTGGTAATTGTGAGGAAAACTTCAGCCACAAATCACCAACATGAAAGCAATCATATTAAGGAGAAATCATATCAATATAGTGAATGTAGGAAATCATCCACAGACAGGAATTTATCCTGGAGAGTAAACCTCAATATTAGGAATGGGAAAAAGCCTTGGGGCATGAGTCCTACTTTGCTCCTCTCTAGAGATACTTCAGTGGAGAGAAGCTGAAATAATGTTGGAAAGACTTTGCCTGGAGAAGACATATTACTGAACATCAGAGAATTTACATTAGTACAAACCCCATAAGTGATGTAAAAAGGGGGAAGGTCTTCAGTAATGGTTGGACTCTTCAGAAGCATCAGTGATTTGATGAAATGGGCTTGGATATGTGATTTCACCAGGGTCATAGCTCCCAATGAGAAAACCCATTCTACTACCCTCCCTATTCTTCACTGTTTGAGGCACTGCAAGGTGAAATGGATTGCCTAGAGTTAGAGAGGCAGTATACATCAGAGGCAGCACTTGAATTCAGGGCTTTCTGACTCCAAGGCTCTCTACCCACTGTGTCAAGCTGTGGAGTTCTGATTCCAGGAGCCAAGAGAGAGAGCAAGAAGTAAGTCACTCTCACTCTCCCTTATTGACCTCTGAAAGCCCAGAAAATATCACCTCCAGGAAAAACCCTGGAATAGCTGAATCAGCAGAAAGATGGGGTGCAGCAGTCTTGTAGCCCATGAAGCTTAGGCAATTAAGGGGAAACACTCTTCTCGCTCTGTGAAAGGGGGAACAGTACAGTTTGAGAGGTGTCCCGACAAGGCAGCAGCAGACGTGGCCTCAGCAGACCAGGGAAAGATCCTGAGTCCCAAGAGGGTGGGGCAGGAACTTGACAACACCAGGATTCTCCAAGTGGTTCAGTACAGGCAGGGGAACCAGTAGGCACGAGTTTGAAAACCACCATGTGCAATGGTGCTCTCCAGCAGTCAAATCTCCTAGTGCCTCAGCACAACTTTAAGAAACCAACTTGAGGAGGCAAAACTCCAGTCTGACAGACATCCTGTAGCAACTAAACATAGAGTGCAAAGCCTGGGTGAGTAGGAGCCAAACATTTGAGGGCAAGGCCCAGGTGAGCAAGCCTCCCCCAGGGGCCAGACTCCCCATTCCCACCCCGACAGCTTCGGTGTTGCTGAGCACAGCCCAGTAGCCAGGTAAGCTGCCAGAATCCTAAAGTCTTCAATGACATCACCTGCATCCCCAGCACACAAAGCCAGTGATCAGGTCCTGGGCTCCCAGCAAAAGAAGCTTGGGTCAGTGACTCCAGCATTCCAGCAGGAAAGCTGAACTTTTTTTTTAAAGTCAGGAAACAGAAAAACACCATAAGCAAAAAGACAGAAAACAGGCAATGATCATAGATTCTTGTTATGGGGACAGGAAAGATCAAGGCAAAAATTCAGAAGAAGGCAACATTATCAAGATACACACATCCAAAACTTCAAAGGGCAATATGAACTGGTCTCAAGCCCAAAAACCTTCTTGGAAGAGCTCAAGAAGGATTTTAAAAGCCAAATAAGAGAAGTAGAAGAAACACTGGGAAAAGAAAAGAGACATATGCAAGAGAGAGTCAATAGCTTGGAAAAAGAAGCACAAAAATTATTTGTAGAAAGCAAGTTCTTAAAAATGCAATTGGCCAAATGGAAAAAGTACACTGAAGAAAACAAGTACCTAAAAATATAATTGGCTAAATGGAAAAAAAAAGTACACTGAAGAAAACAACTCTTTAAAAAGTAGAATTCGTCAAAAGGAAAAGGAGGCACAAAAATTCACTGAGGAGAACTCCTTAAAAAGTAAAATGGGCCAAGTGGGAAAGGAGGTACAAAATCTCATAGAAGAAAACAATTTGTTAAAAATTAGAATGGGGGGGCAGTGAATAGAGCTCTGGCCTTGGAGTCAGGAGGACCTGAGTTCAAATCCATCCTCTGACACTTAACACTTACTAGCTGTGGGACCCTGGGCAAGTCACTAAACCCCAATTGCCTCACCAAAAAGTAAAACAACAACAACAACAACAAAAAAGATAAAATTGGCCAAGTGGAAGCTAATGACTTTATGAGAGCTCAAGAATCAGTTAAACAAACAAAAAAAGAATGCAAAAATAGGAAAAAAAATGTAAAATACCTCATTGGTAAAACAATTGACCTGGAAAGTAGATCCAGGAAAAGACTTATATGGTCTGATGCTGAGTGAAGTGAGCAGAACCAAGAGGACTTTGTACACAATAACAGCCACGTTATGCGATGACCAAGACTGTTAAACTGGACCCTTCTCAGCATTATGAGGATCTAAGCCATTTCCAGAGGCCTCGGGATGGAAAATGCTGTCCACATCCAAAGAAAGAACTATGGAAGTCAAATTGCTATCACTTATTTTTGCCTTCTGTTGAGTTTTGTTTCATCTTTCTCATGGTTCCTCGTATTGGTTTTAATTTTTACTTACAACTTCACTAATGTGAAAATATGTTTAATGGGTATGTAAATGTAAAGCCTATATCAGATTGTGTGCCATATTGGGGAGGGTGGGGGAGAGGAAAAGGGAGAAAAATTATCAACTCAAAAGCATATGGAAATAATAAAAAAAATTGAATTAAAAAAAAAAAAGAAAATAGATCCAGGAGAGACAATTTCAAAATTATTGTTCTACCTAAAAACCTTGATGAACAAAAAAAGAACCTTAACAGAATTTTTCAGGAAATGATCAAGAAAACCTACCCTGAGGTCCTAATACCAGATGGTAAAATAGTCATTGAAAGAATCCACCAATCACCTCCTGAAAGAGATCCTAAATTGAAAATGCCAAGGAATATTGTAGCCAAATTGTGAAATTATCAGGCCAAAGGGAAAATACTGCAAGCAGACAGAAAGAAACAATTTAAATACCATGGAACCACAGTGAGGTTTACACAGGACCTTGCAGCTCCTACATTAAAAGATCAGGGCGTGTGGAATACGATATTCTATAAGGCAAAGGAACTTGGATTACAACCAAGGATCACTTACCTAGGAAAATTGATCATAATCTTTTAGGGGAGTAGATGGACATTCAATGAAATAGTTAACTTCCAAATCTTCCTGATGAAAAGACCAGGGCTCAACAGAAAATTTGATCATCAAATACAAGACTCAAAAGAGGCATAAAAAGGTAAAGAAGAAAGAAAAAAAAACATGTTATTAATAAGTGCAAACTGTTTTCATCCTTGCAAGGGAATATGGCACTTTTGAGAACTATATTGTTATTATGACATTTAAAAGGGGTATTGGCAGAGGGCGTGGGTATAAGCAGATTTTGAAGTGATGATAAAAAAAATCTAATTTAGTGGTGAAAAGGTATTGTACTGGGAGAAAAGGAAATGAAGAGGCAGACAAGGTGAATTATGTCACAGAAAATGCACAAAAACCTATTGCAATAGAAGGAAAAAAGGGAGGGAAGTGAGCATTGTTTGAACTTTACTCTCATAAGATTTGGATCAAAGAGGGAATAACATCGTCAGTTAAGTATAGAAATCTGATTGATCCTAAAGGAGGAGAAAGCAAAAAGAAGGAAGGTGGTGAATAAAAGGCAGGGAAGAAGTAGTAAGGGTAAAGAGGAAGAAAAAGGAGGTAGATAATAGAAAGGGCAGACTGAGGGAGGGGGTGGTTGAAAGCAAAACTCTATTGAGGAGGGAAAAGGAGAAAGGAGAGAGAAAAGCATAAATTGGGAGGGGAGGCATAGGATGGAGAAGAAAACACAGATAGTGATCATAAGTGTGAATGTGAATGGGTTGAACTCTCCCATAAAATGGAAGTAGTTAGCAGAGTGGATTAAGAATCATAATTCTAAAAAAAAAAAAAGAATCAAATCTTAAAGTAAGTTGTTTACAAGAAAAACATCTCAAGCAGACAGATACCCATAGAGTAAAAGTAAAAGTAAAAAATTATGTTTCAGCTGAAAAAAAAAAGAGTAGCAAAAATAGATCTATTTAAAAGAGATAAGGAAGAAAACTACATCTTCCTAAAAGGTACCATAGACAATGAAGTAATATCCTTACTAAACATATAGGTAATAAGTGGTATAACATCCACATTCTTAGCGGAGAAGGGAGTTACAAGATGAAATAGACAGCAAAACTATATTAGTGGGGAACTCACTGTCCCCTTCTCTGAACTAGATAAATCTAATCACAAAATCAGCAACAAAAAAACATTAAGGAGATAAATAGAAGTTTAGGAAAATTAGATACAGTTGACATCTGAGAAAATTGAATCGGGATAGAAAGGAAGATACCTTTTTCTCAGCAGTGCATGGCACCTACACAAAAATTTACCATGTTCTAGGCAATAAAACCTCACAATACAATGCAGAAAGGCAGAAATATTGAATGCTTCCTTTTCAGATCATGGTGCAATAAAAATTACATGTAGTAAAGGGCCATGAAAAGATAGACTTAATATTAATAGGAAAGTAAATAAAGCAACGCTAAAAAATGAATGAGTCAAATAACACATCATAGAAACAAGCAATTATTTCATCCAAGACAATGACAACAATGAAACAACATACCAAAACTTATGGGATGAGTGAAAGTGGTTGGTAGGGGAACTTTTATATCTCTAAATGTTTAAATCAATAAAATAAAGAAGAGAACAATGAATTGAGCATGCAACTAAAAAAAGCTAGGAAAAAAAAACAAATTAAAAATCCCCAATTAAATACCAAATTAAAAATTAGGAAAACCAAAAGAGAGATTAATAAAATTGAAATTAAAAAACTATTGAAGTAATAGGTTTTATGAAAAAAGTAATAAAATAGATAAATTTGAGGTTAATTTGATTTTTTAAAAAAGGAATAAAATGAAATTATTGGCATCAAAAATGAAAAGGGTGAATTCACCAACAATGAAAAGGAAATGGAAACAATAATTGGGAGCTATTTTGCCCAACTGTATGTCAATAAATTTGACAATTTTAGTGAAATGAATGAATATTGACAACAATGGAAATTGCCCAGATTGATGGAAGAGGAAATAAAATACTTAAAGAACACATTTCATAAAAATAATTTGAACAAGCCATAAATCCCATTTAAAGTTTCTATAGACATTACAAGATATTTGGGAGTCTACCTACCAAAACAAACTGAAGAACAACAGGAACATAATTACAAAATGCTTTTCACGCAAATAAAGTCATATCTAAATAATTGGGAAAATATCAATTGCTCAGGGGTAGGCCGAGCTGACATAAGAAAAAAATGAGAATTCTACCTAAATTAATTAATGTATTCAGTTTCATACCAATCAAACAACCGAAAAATATTTTATACAGCTAGAAAAAAGCAATAACAAAATTCGTCTGGAAGAACAAAGGTTCTAAAATATCAAGGTAACTAATGAAAAGAAATAACAAGAGAAAGCAGCCTAGTTGTACCAAATCTTAAATTGTATTATAAAGTAGAAGTCATTAAAACTACTTGGTACTGGCTAAAAAAGTGGTGGATCAGTGGAATAGATTACGTATACAAGACACAGTAGTCAATGACTATGGCAATCTACTGTCTGATAAACTCAAAGACTCCAGCTTCTGGGATAAGAACTCACTATTTAACAAAAACTAATGGAAAAACTGGAAAATAGTATGGCAGAAACTAGGCATAAACTGACATCTTACACCCTATATGAAGATAAAAGTCAAAATGGGTACATGATTTAAATACTATAAGCAAACTAGAAGAGCAAGGAATTGTTTACCTATCAGATCTATGGAAAAGGGTGAATTTATGACCAAACAAGAGATAGAGAACATTATGAAATGTGAAATGGATGACTTTGTTTACATTAAATTCAGAAGTTTTTGCAAAGGCAATGCAACCAAGATGAGAAGAGAAGTAGAAATATGGGAAATAATTTTTTTACAGCTAGTGTGTCTGATGAAAGCCTCATTTCTAAACTATGCAGAGAACTGAGTTGAATTTACAAGAATACAAGTCATTCCCAATTGATGAATGGTCAAAGGATATGAACAGTTAGTTTTCAGAGGAAGAAGTTAAAGCGATCTATAGTCATATGAAAAAAATGCTCTAAATCACTACTGATTAGAGAAATGCAAATCAAAATGACTCTGAGGTACCACATCATACCTATCAGATTGGCTAACATGACAAAACAGGAAAAGTTTGAATTTTGGAGAATTTTAGGGAAAATTTTAAAACTAATGCGTTGTTGGTAGAGTTGTGAACTGATCCAGCCATTCTGGAGAGCATTTTGGAACTATGCCCAAAGGTCTATAAAAATGTGTATTCCCTTTGACCAAGCATTACCACTTCTAGGTCAGTATCCCAAAGAGATCATAATAATGGGAAAAGGACCCACATGTGCAAAAATGATTATAGCAGCTCTTTTTGTGGTGGCAAAGAATTGGAAATTGAGGGGATGGCCATCAATTAGACAATGGCTGAACAAGTTGGGGTATATGAATGTAATGGAATACTATTGATCTATAAGAAATGATGAACAGGTAGATTTCAGAAAAACCTTGAAAGACTTGTATGGTCTGATGCCAACTGAAGTGAGCAGAACAAGGAGAACACTGTACACAGTAACAGCCACATTTAGCAATGACTGACTTTGATAGACTTTGTTCTTCTCAGCACTGCAACTATCTAAGACAACTCTGAGAGACTCATGATAGAAAATGACATCCACATCCAGGGAAAGAACTATCGAGTCTGAATGCATATGGAAGCATACTTTTACTTTCCTTTGTTGTTTTGTTTTGTTTCTTTTTTTTCTCGTGGTTCCTCCCAATGTGAAAATATGCTTAATATGAATGTATAAGTAGAGCCTATATCAGATTGCATGCCATCTTGGGGAAGGGGAAGGATAAAGAGGGGGAAAAAATTTAGAACTCAAAATCTTATGGAAGTGAATATTGAAAACTAAAAATAAATAACATACTTTTTAAAATAAGTATATCTTTTTGGGGGGGATTTGTCAAGAAATTGAACTTAACATTAGCATTTCTATAAAGGATTCCATTAAATTATGAACTCCCTGAGGGAATTTTTCTTTGTTTCATGGGTCAGCCTAAGAATTCATTCCTACCTACCAGTGGCCAATGTACTGACAAGGGGCCCCTATATATTTAACTCAGTTGGTCATTCTTTGGCATTCACTTAGTAAACAAACATTTACTGAGCACAACTCTATACCAGGCACTGTACTTGCACTGGGGATAAAAAAGGACAAAATACTTCCTACTCTGGAAGAGCTTGCATTCTATTGTGGCAAAAACAAAACAAAAGAAAAAAAAAAAGCACCTACTTATATAAATTTAAGTAAATACGAAGTCTAGACAAGTTCAAACCTATACAAGCATGAGGCAACCTAGCACCACCTCTGCCCTTGACTGATACATCTGTTTAATTTGTCTGCAAATGCTGACCAGTGATAACTTGGTTACTCCTAGAGCTTTGTACACTGAATATGAAGGATTGTAAACAGTACTGTGTTAGCTTTATTTTTTTTTAAGTGGAATAATCTCTGCATCTTCTGTTTATACTTTTTGAAGTGAGGACTGGTGAGCATCATCTGCTAAAAGCCTGGCTGCTTAGCTACCCCAGGGGATTGTTCAACACAGGGCCATGCACATAGATCCCTTCTTTCCTAGAAACAAACCCTGGAGCATGAAATGCCTTTGAAGATGTAGGCCAAGCTACAGGAACAGTTCTGATTCTGAGATACCAAATTGGGGAATGTAGAATATTAATCTTCCAGGTTTGAAAGTATCTGGAAGTATTATCCAGAAGCATCTGGAAAATTCACCAAACCATTCCCTGATGTTGAACACATATCCAAATTAGGCCTCTGCTACTTATTAACTGTGTAACCTTGGACTAGTATCTTGAGTTTAACTACAGTTAATGCCTTTCACGTCACAACTTTCCCCATCACAGTTTCCATATATTGCAGGTCAGCATAAGAAATTAAGTAGGAATTTTGTGGAAGCTGCAGACAACACACAAAGGCAACCAGATAACAGAGCCTATGGCCAAATACTTAACTCAAATTTTACAACATGGTACTGTCACAATCTCATAAAAGAAAAGGAAAAAAAATCAGACTTCTTCTCTGGTATGAAGGGAAGGCTAAAACATTTTATACAGATCTTTCAGATCACAGGGGTGCCATGCCCCTAACCCCTGGGATGTGAAAGGGACAACTGTACTTTGTATTTATTTGCTTTGTATTATGTATTTACTTATATAAGTACTTACTGTTTTCCTATTTGAATGTAAACTTGTTGTACAGCAAGCATTCATTTAGTACTCAGCTTACTATGTAAGCACTGTGTGAGTAAGGGTCACTTCAGTTTTGTTGGAGTTCTTTTTCTTTTTAAATTTACACTCCCAGCCTCTAGCATAGTGCCTGGCACACAGCAGGTGGTTATAAATTCTTGTTGATTGATTGATTTACCTTGCTCTGTTTTCTCATCTCTAAAATGAGACAGTAGTACTAGCTACTTTAGCAGAGGTCACTTACTGAAACTAGGCTTAAGTGAGGCTCAGGTAGGGGGAGTTTCTTTGTTGGGACCAGAAATTGGGAAAACGTCTGAGTTGACTATCTGAGGCAGCGAAAGAGAAGAGTAACTCAGATTGCTGCACATAGCCAGGAGTATTTTCCAGTCAGAAGTTGTGAGCATTAACTGTTGACCCAGAGTCAGAAGAGTAGCAAAGTACAACCTTGAGTCTATTTGCTCATATAATTTATGGACCTTAGGCCCACTTCGCCTAATTGACCTCATACTGGAGTCTTCCATTATACTTATAATATTAAACAACAAAAAAACTTATTATTATCACAATTTTCTTTAATTGAAATATTTTTCAACTTAAACCAACAAAGTCTAGAATTGCAAAAATATAATATATACATGTATATATGCACATGTAAGTGGGGAAAGA
>NW_027556374.1:0-11758 GCF_003287225.1 Phascolarctos cinereus
TAAAATGGAAGGATAACTCCAACGTTCCCTAAGCAAGTAGGTCCAGGCAGGACACGGCTATGCAGAATAAGCGTTGTATGGTTGAGATTTTCTCAGCACTTGCTAACATTCCACATATTCATTCTTTTGCAGTTTGTAAAGTGATCGAACCTTAACGCAAGACATCCAACTGCTAAAAGATATCTCTTTGTTTCAAAGAGAAAAGTGGAAGGATAACTCCAACGTTCTCTCAGCAATTCAGTCCAGGCAGTACAGGGCTATAAAGAACCAGCGTTGTATGGTTGAAATTTTCTCAGCACTTGCTAACATTCCTCTTTTTCTTTCTTTTGCGTTTTATAAAGAGAGGGAAGCTTAACGCAGGACACCTAACATCACAAAGATAGCTCTTTGATCCAAAAAGAAAAGTGGAAGGATAACTCCAACCTTCTCTAAGCAATTCGGTACAGCCAGAAGACGGCTATAGAGAACCAGCGTTGTATGGTTGAGATTTTCTCAGCACCTGCTAACAGTCCTCGTATTCTTTCTTTTGTAGTTTGTTAAGAGAGAGAAGCTAAACGCAGCGCATAGAACTCCTAAAATATATCTCTTTCTCTGAAAGAGAAGAGTGGAAGGACAACTCCATCGTTCTCTAAGCAATTCGCTTGAGGCAGTACACGGCTATACAGAACCAGCGTTGTGTGGTTGAGATTTTCTCAGCACCTGCTAACATTCCTCGGATTCTTTCTGTTGCGGTTTGTAAAGACAGGGAAGCTTAACGCAGGACATGCAACAGCTTAAACATATCTCTGTGTTTGAAAGAGAAAAGTGGAAGAATACCTCCAACCTAGTATGAGCATCTCGGTCCGGGCAGCACACTAGGAGAGAGAACCAGCGTTGTACGAATGAGATTTTCTCAGCACTTGCTAACATTCTTCGGATTCTTTATGTTACAGTTTGTAGAGACAGGGAAACTTACGCAGCACATCCAACAGCTAAAAGATATCTCCTTGTTTGAAAGAGAAAAGTGGAAGGATAACTTCAACGTTCTTTAAGCAATTCGGTCAGGGAAGAACACTAGTATACAGAACCTGCGTTGTACGATTGAGATTTTCTCACCACTTGCTAACCTTCCTTGTATTCTGTCTTTTGCAGTTTGTAAATACAGGCAAACTTAAGGCAGGACAACCAACAGCTAAAAGATATCTCTTTGTTTGAAAGAGAAAAGTGGAGAGATAACTCCAACCTAGAATAAGCAGTTCGGTCCGGGCAGAACACTAGTGTAGAAAACCCGCGTTGTACGAATGAGATTTTCTCAGCACTTGCTAACATTCTTCGGATTCTTTCTGTTGCAGTTTTTAAAGACAGGGAAGCTTAACGCAGGACATCCAACAGCTAAAAGATATCTCTTTGTTTGAAAGAGAAAAGTGGAAGAATAACTCCAACGTTCTCAATCAATTCGAACAGGGCGGAACACTGGTATAGAAAACCCGTGTTGTACGAATGAGATTTTCTCAGCACTTGCTAACATTCTTGGGATTCTTTCTGTTGCAGTTTTTAAAGACAGGGAAGCTTAACGCAGGACATCCAAGAACTCACACGTGTCTTTTTGTTTGAAAAAGAATGGTAGCAGGATAACACCAATCTACTAGGAGCAACACGGTCTGTGTACAACACTACTATACACAACCAGCATTGTACGATTGAGATTTTATCACAACTTGCTAACATTCCTCGGATTCTTTCTGTTGGAGTTTGTAGAGACAGGGAAGCTTAACGCAGGACAACCAACAGCTAAACGATGTCTCTTTGTTTGAAAGAGAAAAGTGGAAGGATAACTCCAACCTACTCCAAGCAACTCGGACTGGGGAGAACACTACTATAGAAAACCCGCGTTGTACGAATGAGATTTTCTCACCACTTGCTAACCTTCCTTGTATTCTGTCTTGTGCAGTTTGTAAAGAGAGGGAAGCTTAACGCAGCACATCCAACAGCTAAAAGATATCTCTTTGTTTGAAAGAGAAAACTGGAAGGATAACTCCTACGTTCTGTAACCAATTCGGTCAAGGTACAACACTACTATACAGAACCCGCGTTCTACGATTGAGATTTTCTCAGAACTTGGTAACATTTCTCGGATTCTTTATGTTGCAATTTGTAAAGAGAGGAAAGCTTAACGCAGGACATCCAACAGCTGAAAGATATCTCTCTGTTTGAAAGAGATAAGTGGAAGCATAAGTCCACCTAGTATGAGCATCTCGGTACGGGCAGAACACTAGTATAGAAAACCCGCGTTGTACGAATGAGATTTTCTCAGCACTTGCTAACATTCTTTGGATTCTTTGTGTTACAGTTTGTAGAGACAGGGAAACTTACGCAGCACAACCAACAGCTAAAAGATATCTCCTTGTTTGAAAGAGAAAAGTGGAAGGATAACTCCAACGTTCTCTAAGCAATTCGATCAGGGCAGAACTAGTATACAGAACCCGCGTTGTACGATTGAGATTTTCTCACCACTTGCTAACCTTCCTTGTATTCTGTCTTTTGCAGTTTGTAAATACAGGCAAACTTAAGGCAGGACGACCAACAGCTAAAAGATATCTCTTTGTTTGAAAGAGAAAAGTGGAGAGATAACTACAACCTAGAATAAGCAGTTCGGTCCAGACAGAACACTAGAGTAGAAAACCCGCGTTGTACGAATGAGATTTTCTCAGCACTTGCTAGCAAACTTCGGATTCTTTCTGTTGCAGTTTTTAAAGACAGGGAAGCTTAACGCAGGACATCCAACTGCTAAAAGATATCTCTTTGTTTCAAAGAGAAAAGTGGAAGGATAACTCCAACGTTCTCTCAGCAATTCAGTCCAGGCAGTACACGGCTATAAAGAACCAGCGTTGTATGGTTTAGATTTTCTCAGCACTTGCTAACATTCCTCTTTTTCTTTCTTTTGCATTTTGTAAAGAGAGGGAAGCTTAACGCAGGACACCTAACATCACAAAGATAGCTCTTTGATCCAAAAAGAAAAGTGGAAGGATAACTCCAACGTTCTCTAAGCAAGTAGGTCCAGGCAGGACACGGCTGTGCAGAATAAGCGTTGTATGGTTGAGATTTTCTCAGCACCTGATAACATTCCCCGTATTCTTTCTATTGCAGTTGGTAAAGAGAGGGAAGCTTAACGCAGGACATCTAACATCTCAAACATATTTCTTTGTTTCAAAGAGAGAAGTGGAAGGATAACTCCAACCTTCTCTAAGCAATTCGGTACAGCCAGAAGACGGCTATAGAGAACCAGCGTTGTATGGTTGAGATTTTCTCAGCACCTGCTGACAGTCCTCGTATTCTTTCCTTTGTAGTTTGTTAAGAGAGAGAAGCTTAAGGCAGCCCATAGAACTCCTAAAATATATCTCTTTCTCTGAAAGAGAAGAGTGGAAGGACAACTCCAACGTTCTCTAAGCAATTCGGTTGAGGCAGTACACGGCTATACAGAACCAGCGTTGTGTGGTTGAGATTTTCTCAGCACCTGCTAACATTCCTCGTATTCTTTCTTTTGCAGTTTGTAAAGACAGGAAACCTTAACGCAGAACATCTAACATCTGAAAGATATCTATTTGTTTCAAAGAGAAAAAGTGAAGGATAACTCCAACGTTCTCTAAGCAATTCGGTCCAGGCAGGACACGGCTATACAGAATCAGCGTTGTATGGTTAAGATTTTCTCAATACCTGCTAACATTCCTCGTATTCTTTCTTTTGCAGTTTGTAGAGACAGGGAACCCTAACGCAGGACATCCAACTGCTAAAAGATATCTCTTTGTTTCAAAGAGAAAAGTGGAAACATAACTACAACGTTCTCTAAGCAATTCGGTCCAGGCACGACACGGCTATACAGAACCAGCGTTGTATGGTTGAGATTTTCTCAGCACTTGCTAACATTCCTCGTATTCTTTCTTTTGCAGTTTGTAAAGAGTGGGAAGCTTAACCCTTGACATCTAACATCTCAAAGATATCTCTTTGTTTCAAAAAGAAAAGTGGAAGGATAACTCCAACGTTCTCTAAGCAATTTGACCTAGGCAATACACGGCTATACAGAAGCAGCGTTGTATGGTTGAGATTTTCTCAGCACCTGCTAACACTCCTCGTATTCTTTCTTTTGTAGTTTGTTAAGAGAGAGAAGCTTAACGCAGCCCATAGAACTCCTAAAATATATCTCTTTCTCTGAAAGAGAAGAGTGGAAGGACAACTCCAACGTTCTCTAAGCAATTCGGTTGAGGCAGTACACGGCTATACAGAAGCAGCGTTGTATGGTTGAGATTTTCTCGGTACCTGCTACCATTCCTCGTATTCTTTCTTTTGCAGTTTGTAAAAGCAGGGAATCTTAAGAAAGGAAATGTAACATCTCAAAGATATCTCTTTGTTTCAAAGAGCAAAGTGGAACGATATCTAAAACGTTCTCCCAGCAATTCGGTCCAGGCAGTACTCGGCTATACAGAAGCAGCGTTGTATGGTTGAGATTCTCTCAGCAGTTTCTAACATTCCTCTTTTTCTTTCTTTTGCAATTTGTAAAGAGAGGGAAGCTTAACGCAAGACATCTAACATCTCAAAGATATCTATTTGTTTCAATGAGAAAAATGGAAGGATAACTCCAACGTTCCCTAAGCAAGTAGGTCCAGGCAGGACACGGCTATGCAGAATAAGCGTTGTATGGTTGAGATTTTCTCAGCACTTGCTAACATTCCACATATTCATTCTTTTGCAGTTTGTAAAGTGATCGAACCTTAACGCAAGACATCCAACTGCTAAAAGATATCTCTTTGTTTCAAAGAGAAAAGTGGAAGGATAACTCCAACGTTCTTTAACCAATTCGGTACAGCCAGAAGACGGCTATAGAGAACCAGAGTTGTATGCTTGAGATTTTCTCAGCACTTGCTAACATTCCCTATTCTTTCTTTGCGTTTGTAAAGGGAGGGAAGCTTAACGACAGGACATCCTAACATGCAAAGATAGCTCTTTCAAAAGAAAAGTGGAAGGATAACTCAACGTTCTCTAAGCAAGGTCCAGGCAGTACACGGCTATACAGAAAAGCGTTGTATGGTTGAGATTTCTCAGCACCTATAACATTCCCTATTCTTTCTTTGCAATTTGTAAAGAGAGGGAAGCTTAACGCAGGACATCTAACATCAAAGATATCTTTGTTTCAAAGAGAAGTGGAAGGATAACTCCAACGTTCTCTAAGCAATTCGATACAGCCAGAAGACGGCTATAGAGAACCAGCGTTGTATGGTTGAGATTTTCTCAGCACCTGCTAACATTCCTCGTATTCTTTCTTTTGCAGTTTGTAAAGAAGGAAACTTAACACAGACATCCAAGCTAAAAATATCTCTTTCTTCAAAGAGAAAATGGAAGGACAACTCCAACGTTCTCTAAGCAATTCGGTTGAGGCAGTACACGGCTATACAGAACCAGCGTTGTGGTTGAGATTTCTCAGCACCTGCTAACATTCCTCGTATTCTTTCTTTTGCAGTTTGTAAAGACAGGAAACTTAACGCAGAACATCTAACATCTAAAATATCTATTTGTTTCAAAGAGAAAAAGTGAAGGATAACTCCAACGTTCTCTAGCAATTCGGTCCAGGCAGGACACGGCTATACAGAATCAGCGTTGTATGTTGAGATTTTCTCAGTACTGCTAACATTCTTCTATTCTTTTGCAGTTTGTAGAGACAGGGAACCTTAACGCAGGACATCCAACTGCTAAAAGATATCTCTTTGTTTCAAACAGAAAAGTGGAAATAACTGCAAGGTTCCTAAGCAATTCGGTCCAGGCAGGACACGGCTATACAGAAGCAGAGTTGTATGGTTGAGATTTTCTCAGCACTTGCTTAAATTCCTCTATTCTTTCTATTGCAGTTGTAAAGAGGGGAAACTTAACGCAGGACATCTAACATCTCAAACATATCTCTTTGTTTCAAAGAGAAAAGTGGAAGGGTAACTCAAGCGTTCTCTAAGCAATTCGGTCCAGGCAGGACACGGCTATACAGAAGCAGCGTTGTATGGTTGAGATTTTCTCAGCACTTGCTAACATTCCTCGTATTCTTTCTTTGCAGTTTGTAAGAGATCGAACCTTAACGCAAAACATCCAACTGCTAAATGATATCTCTTGTTTCAAAGAGAAAAGTGGAAGGATAACTCCAACGTTTTTAAGCAATTCGGTACAGCCAGAAGACGGCTATAGAGAACCAGAGTTGTATGCTTGAGATTTTCGCAGCACTTGCTAACATTCCCGTATTCTTTCTTTTCCAGTTTGTAAAGACAGGGAACTTAACGCAAAACATCCAACTGCTAAAAGATATCTCTTTTCTTTCAAAGAGAAAATTGGAAGGATAACTGCAACGTTCTATAAGCATTCGGTCGAGGCAGTACACGGCTATACAGAAGCAGCGTTGTATGGTTGAGATTCTCTCAGCAGTTGCTAACATTCCTCTTATTCTTTCTTTGCAGTTTGTAAAGAGAGGGAAGCTTAACGCAGGGCATCTAACTTTCAAAGATATCTCTTTGTTTCAAAGAGAAAAGTGAAGGGTAACTCCAACGTTCTCTAAGCAATTCGATACAGCCGGAAGACGGCTATAGAGAACCAGCGTTGTATGGTTGACATTTTCTCAGCACCTGCTAACATTCCTGCTATTCTTTCTTTGTAGTTTGTTAAGAGAAGGAAACTTAACACAGCCCATAGAACTCCTAAAAATATCTCTTTTCTTTGAAAGAGAAAAGTGGAAGGACAACTCCAACGTTCTCTAAGCAATTCGGTTGAGGCAGTACACGGCTATAGAGAACCAGCGTTGTATGGTTGAGATTTTCTCAGCACCTGCTAACATCCTCGTATTCTTTCTTTTGTAGTTTGTTAAGAGAGAGAAGCTTAACGCAGCCCATAGAACTCCTAAAATATATCTCTTTCTCTGAAAGAGAAGAGTGGAAGGGCAACTCCAACGTTCTCTAAGCAATTCGATTGAGGCCAGTACACGGCTATACAGAAGCAGCGTTGTATGGTTGAGATTTTCTCAGCACCTGCTAACATTCCTCGTATTCTTTCTTTTGCAGTTTGTAAAAGCAGGGAATCTTAACGCAGGAAATCTAACATCTCAAAGATATCTCTTTGTTTCAAAGAGCAAAGTGGAACGATATCTAAAAGTTCTCTAAGCAATTCGGTCCAGGCAGTACTCGGCTATAAGAACAGCGTTGTATGGTTGAGATTCTCTCAGCAGTTCTAACAATCCTCTATTCTTTCTTTTGCATTGTAAGAGAGGAAGCTTAACGCAGACATCTAACATCTCAAAGATATCTATTTGTTTCAATGAGAAAATGGAAGGATAACTCCAACGTTCCTAAGCAAGTAGGTCCAGGCAGGACACGGCTATGCAGATAAGCGTTGTATGGTTGAGATTTTCTCAGCACTTGCTAACATTCCTCGTATTCTTTCTTTTGCAGTTTGTAAAAGCAGGGAATCTAAGAGGAAATGTAACATCTCAAAGATATCTCTTTGTTTCAAAGAGAAAGTGGAACGATATCTAAACGTTCTCCCAGCAATTCGGTCCAGGCAGTACTCGGCTATACAGAAGCAGCGTTGTATGGTTGAGATTCTCTCAGCAGTTTCTAACATTCCTCTTTTCTTTCTTTTGCAATTTGTAAAGATAGGGAAGCTTAACGCAAGACATCTAACATCTCAAAGATATCTCTTTGTTTCAAAGAGAAATGTGGAAGGGCAACTCCAACGTTCCCTAAGCAATTCGGTCCAGGCAGCACACGGCTATACAGAAGCGCGTTGTGTGGTTGAGATATTTCTCAGCACTTGCTAACATTCTCGTATTCGGTCTTTCGCAGTTTGTAAAGAGAGGGAAGCTTAACGCAGGACATCTAACATCTCAAAGATATCTCTTGTTTCAAAGAGAAAAGTGGAAGGATAACTCCAACGTTCTCTAAGCAATTCCATACAGCCAGAAGACGGCTATAGAGAACCAGCGTTGTATGGTTGAGATTTTCTCAGCACTGCTAACATTCCTCTTCATTCTTCTTTTGCAGTTTGTAAAGAGAGGGAAGCTTAACGCAGGACATCTAACTCTCAAAGATATCTATTTGTTTCAAAGAGAAAAATTGAAGGATAACTCCAACGTTCTCTAAGCAATTCGGTCCAGGCAGACACGGTATACATAACCAGCGTTATATGGTTGAGATTTTCTCAGCATCTGCTAACATTCCTCTTATTCTTTCTTTTGCCGTTTGTAAAGACAGGGAACCTTAACGCAGGACATCCAACTGCTAAAAGATATCTCTTTGTTTCAAAGAGAAAAGTGGAAACATAACTCAACGTTCTCTAAGCAATTCGGTCAGGCACGACACGGCTATCAGAACCAGCGTTGTATGGTTGAGATTTTCTCAGCACTTGCTAACATTCCTCGTATTCTTTCTTTTGCAGTTTGTAAAGAGTGGAACTTAACCCTTGCATCTAACATCTAAAGATATCTCTTTGTTTCAAAAGAAAAGTGGAAGGATAACTCCAACGTTCTCTAAGCAATTTGACCTAGGCAGTACACGGCTATACAGAACAGCGTTGTATGGTTGAGATTTTCTCAGCACCTGCTAACATTCCTCGTATTCTTTCTTTGCAGTTTGTAAAAGCAGGGAATCTTAACGCAGGAATCTAACATCTAAAGATATCTCTTTGTTTCAAAGAGAAAGTGGAAGATATCAACGTTCTCTCAGCAATTCGGTCCAGGCACGACACGGCTATACAGAAGCAGCGTTGTATGGTTGAGATTTCTCAGCAGTTGCTAACATTCCTCGTTTTTCTTTCTTTGCAGTTTGTAAAGATAGGGAACTTAACGCAGGACATCTAACATCTCAAACATATCTCTTTGTTTCAAAGGAGAAGTGGAAGGATAATCAACGTTCTCTAAGCAATTCGGTCCAGGCAGAAGACGGCTATACAGAAGCAGAGTTGTATGGTTGAGATTTTTCAGCACTTGCTAACATTCCCCGTATTCTTTCTTTTCCAGTTTGTAAAGAGGGAAGCTTAACGCAAACATCCATCTCAAAAGATATCTCTTTGTTTCAAAGAGAAAAGTGAAGGCTAACTCCAACGTTCTCTAAGCAATTCGGTCCAGGCAGGACACGGTTATACAGAACCAGCGTTGTATGGTTGAGATTTTCTCAGCACCTGCTAACATTCCTCTCATTCTTTCTTTTGCAGTTTGTAAAGAGCGGGAAGCTTAACGCAGGACATCCAACTGCTAAAAGATATCTCTTTGTTTCAAAGAGAAAAGTGGAAATAACTCAACGTTCTCTAAGCAATTCGGTCCAGGCAGACACGGCTATACAGAACCAGCGTTGTATGGTTGAGATTTTCTCAGCACTTGCTAACATTCCTCGTATTCTTTCTTTTGCAGTTTGTAAAGAGTGGAACTTAACGCTTGACATCTAACATCTCAAAGATATCTCTTTGTTTCAAAAGAAAAGTGGAAGATAACTCAACGTTCTCTAAGCAATTCGGTCCTAGGCAGGACACGGCTATACAGAAGCAGCGTTGTATGGTTGAGATTTTCTCAGCACTTGCTAACATTCCGTATTCTTTCTTTTGCAGTTTGTTAAGAGAGGGAAGCTTAACGCAGGAAATGTAACATCTCAAAGATATCTCTTTGTTTCAAAGAGAAAAGTGGAACGATATCTAAAACGTTCTCTAGCAATTCGGTCCAGTAGTACACGGCTATACAGAAGCAGCGTTGTATGGTTGAATTCTCAGCAGTTTCTAACATTCCTCTTTTTCTTTCTTTTGCAATTTGTAAAGAGAGGGAAGCTTAACGCAAGACATCTAACATCTCAAAGATATCTATTTTTTCAATGAGAAAAATGGAAGGTAACTTCCAACGTTCTCTAAGCAAGTAGGTCCAGGCAGGACACGGCTATCAGAATAAGCGTTGTATGGTTGAGATTTTCTCAGCACTTGCTAACATTCCTCTATTCTTTCTTTGCAGTTTGTAAAGAGAGGGAAGCTTAACGCAGACATCTAACATCTCAAAGATATCTCTTTGTTTAAAGAGAAAAGTGAAGGATATCTCCAACGTTCTCTAAGCAATTCGATAGCAACAGACAGGGCTATAAGAGCAACCGCGTTGTATGGTTGAGATTTTCTCAACACCTGCTAACATTCCTCGTATTCTTTCTTTTGCAGTTTGTTAAGAGGGGAAGCTTAAGCAAACAGCCATAGAACTCCTAAATATATCTCTTTTTGAAAGAGAAAGTGGAAGATACTCCAACGTTCTCTGCAATTCGGTAAGGCAGTACGCGGCTATACAGAACCAGCGTTGTATGGTTGAGATTTTCTCAGCACCTGCTAACATTCCTCTTATTCTTTCTTTTGCAGTTTGTAAAGAGAGGGAAGCTTAACGCAGGACATCTAACATCTCAAAGATATTCTTTGTTTCAAAGAGAAAAAGTGAAGATAACTCCAACGTTCTCTAAGCAATTCGGTCCAGGACACGGTTATACAGAACAGCGTTGTATGGTTGAGATTTTCTCAGCACCTGCTAACATTCCTCTTATTCTTTCTTTTGCAGTTTGTAAAGAGACAGGGAACCTTAACGCAGGACATCTAACTGCTAAAAGATATCTCTTTGTTTCAAAGAGAAAAGTGGAAGGATAACTCAACGTTCTTAAGCAATTCGGATCCAGGCAGCAACACGGCTATACAGAACCAGCGTTGTATGGTTGAGATTTTCTCAGCACCTGCTAACATCCTCGTATTCTTTCTCTTTGCAGTTTGTAAAGCAAGGGAAGCTTAACAGGACATCTAACATCTCAAAGATATCTCTTTGTTTCAAAGAAAAGTGGAACGATATCCAACGTTCTCTAAGCAATTCGTTCAGGCAGCACACGGCTATACAGAAGCAGCGTTGTATGGTTGAGATTTCTCAGCAGTTCTAACATTCCTCTTTTTCTTTCTTTGCATTGTAAAGAGGGAACCTAACGCAGACATCTAACCTCAAAGATATCTATTTGTTTCAATGAGAAAAGTGGAAGGATAACTACGTTCCTAAGCAATTCGGTCCAGGCAGGACGGGCTATACAGAATAGCGTTGTATGGTTGAGATTTTCTCAGCACTTCTAACATTCCAGTATTCTTTCTTTTGCAGTTTGTAGAGTGATCGAACTTAACGCAGACATCAACTGCTAAAGATATCTCTTTGTTTCAAAGAGAAAAGTGGAAGGATAACTCCAACGTTCTTAAGCAATTCGGTACCTAGGCAGTCAAAGACGGCTATAGAGAAGCCGAGTTTGTATGGTTGAGATTTTCTCAGCACTTGCTAACATTCCTCGTATTCTTTCCTTTTCAGTTTGTAAAGACAGGGAACCTTAGCAAAACATCCAACTGCTAAAAGATATCTCTTTCTTTCAAAGAGAAATGGAAGGATAACTGCAACGTTCTATAAGCATTCGGTCGAGGCAGTACCAGGCACGTACACGGCTATACAGAAGCAGCGTTGTATGGTTGAGAATTCTCTCAGCAGTTGCTAACATTCCTCTTATTCTTTCTTTTGCAATTTGTAAAGAGAGGGAACTTAACGCAGGGCATCTAACATTTCAAAGATAGCTCTTTGTTTCAAAGAGAAAAGTGGAAGGATAACTCCAAACGTTCTCTAAGCAATTCGATACAGGCAAGACGGCTATAGAGAACCAGCGTTGTATGTTGACATTTTCTCAGCACCTTGCTAACATTCCTGCTATTCTTTCTTTTGTAGTTT